>NC_056731.1:865507570-865665070 GCF_019279795.1 Protopterus annectens | reverse complement strand
CTCCGTTGTTTTTCTAAACTGTCTCGCTATGTTAAACTCCTTTAACATAGCGATTATTAGTAAAAAGCAACGGAGATCTTGCTTTCTCCGTTGCTTTTCTTTAAACCTGTCTCGCTATGTTAAATGGGTTTAACATAGCGAGACAGCTTTAAAATAAGCAACGGAGATCTCCGTTGCTTATTTTAAAGCTGTCTCGCTATGTTAAACCCATTTAACATAGCGAGACAGGTTAAAAACAACGAGAAAGCAAGATCTCCGTTGCTTTTTATGTTCGCTATGTTAAATGGGTTTAACATAGCGAGACAGTTATAAAATAAGCAATACATATCCTTGCTACCTGTCTCGCTATGTTAAACCCATTGTACGAGGCAGTACGCGCAGTACATCAGAACTGCACGGATACCAAGACAGCTGCGGAAGGGCACTGGGTGTGGGCCGGGATTTTGGTTGTCTTTGTTATGGGTCTAAAATTTCACTGGTTCATTGACACCTCACCTGATGTCAGGAATGATGGTTTCTTTTCTCAATTCATCTTTCATAAAGCCTGTTTGGAGGCTTATAGTGAATAACTTCTGCAGGGGTTGTAGTCTATGGATTTTTGGCAAAACTTTAATTATGAACTCTTTAAGATTATAATATGGGTGTTTTGGGCGTGACTTCAGGGGACCCCATTACATTTTTAAAAGGTAGGTGGCTTCTGTAACTGTAATTAGACACAATTGTGAACTGTTTTGGCATTCACAATTTCATGCTGACTTGAAGCTAATTCACACATTTGTGTGAATGGCAGATAATTCTTTTGTTCATGGATTAATGATCTTCTTATACTTTCAGAGTGAACTGCCCAGTTCCTTTAAATTCAATGAAAGACTCCAGCTTAGCTTGTATAGGAGAACTTATATACATATAAACTGCTCCCACATAAAATTACTTCCATTGGATGAAGCCGTCTCTGAATTTAATCAAACCCCTGCTCTGGTTATGCAGAATACCAAGCACCTCATGAGAAAAGGGATAAAGCCTGGAAGTCAGATAAAGCCATGCAAAATCACCAAAAATACAAACACCCCCAGGAACCAAAACAAAATACCAGATTATAGCAAAAAAAATATTTTACCAATGCCCAGTTCCAAAACTATAACAACCCTAGACATCTCTGGTCATACATTAAGAAACTTCAGACTCTCCCAAGTTTCAATCCACTCCCAATGACTCTGAAAACACTGCCTCATTTAACTCCCAGACTCACTTCATACAATACAATTTCATTTCATTCATTTATTCTTCATTCTATGCACCACCACCACCCCACCCACCCTCCTGCTCTCCCTCTCATTCTCACTTTTTTCTTTCACAACAGACACACACTACCTACAAAAAAAAACCTTCCAAGTTAGTTAAAACCTACCACTCTAGCTTCTGACAATGTGCCTGCCGAGAACATTAAATCAGCCACAGAAGCCTACACTGTATTTTTATTTATTTATTACAAACAGTACAGTATACAGAAATATAAAAAACATGCATTATAATGCTTGTTCCCCTTTCAGCATGATGAGCTTAAAAGGTGTTATTTGTTCTTCTTCCTAAAAAAAGATGCCACTTCCATTCCCATGTAAAAGTGGTGACTCTACCAAGCTGGTAATTACCACCCTAATGCAATTCTATCCTCCATCCAAAATCCCAGAGAAGTGTGTACAGTCCTAACTAGTCTCCTACCTCTCTCAACAGTCTTCTTTCGCAATCCCAAAATGTTTTTGTCTCCACCACAGTACAATCACTGCCCTTCTCAATTTCATTTCACTCTGGTTGCAAAGATGCTATGCTGCCTTTTTAGCATGTATGAACTTCATTGTGTTTGTTGTTTGCATGTCTTGCACAGCAATGCCTGGTCTTCCAACAGTGTCCTGCTGTAGAGAGTAGTCGCACAGCTGGATGAGATGATTATTGTGGAGCCCCTTTCATACTTCATACACATGTATTAGGTTACATATGCGGATGTGTGGGGAGGGATTATGGGGAAATTGACATGACATCTGATTACTGATTACAGAAGAGAAGCAACTTTGAGGAAGTAACAAACCAGTGAGAGAGATATAGTAATTCAAGAGAAATGTTTCTTGTCTGTAGAATTGGCTATTGGAATTGGATGTCTAGGAGATCTTAAATATACACTTAATCATAAATAGTAATGTTTATGGCTAAAGGAGATATAATTAAATAGACAGATGTCTGAAATATAAACAGACAGACATGTCTAGTTTGATGAATGAGGAGGACTGCATGAATAAAGTATTCCTGATTTAAAGTCTGGATGTTTTCTTATACAAAATCTTCTACTTTGGTGTTTTGGTGTTGCAGGTTATGCTTTTGGTTTTAATTAGTAAGAAAGAAAGAAAAGAGTCAATCTGGCTGGCTGGTCAAGTTCACAGATGCTTGCAAATTAGAGCAGTAGAAGAATCCCCCAAGATGTAAACACCTTACAAGAGGTTCTAACACAGACAGATGACTGCTGTCACAGTCATGGCTTAAAACTCAATGCCAAAAACCCCTAAGAGTATATTCACTAGCTAGGGAGCTGGGAACACATGTAGATAGTAACCTAGCCTTTACTAGTACTAGTCTCATATATAATACTATTAGTGAATAATATTACTATTGCTTGACTGACAGGTTTTCATATATATTTTTGGAATTGGTTTTAATCGTAACTGTAGTTTTAGTCATAATTTAATATTATTTAACAGAGTTAGTTTTGATGCAATATTTATACATTAATGTTTTGAGCATGTCTGAGTGTTGTATTTATTTATTTCTGTTTACTTTTTTGCTGAAAGCAACAATTACATGCTCTATGTACCCTTTTAGTGACAATATTTCACTTTAAGTTCTAGCTAAATTAAATTGAATAATTGAATAAGTGAACTACTGATATATTTTAATTAAATCTTTACTAGCTATATAAGCTGCCATATGGAATGTTAGTTTGAAACCTGAGGAAGCGTATTTGGATATACGTGAAAGCGCTTGTTTTTATCTTAATAAATCCAGTTTGATTTCATCGTGGTGGTCTCTACTTGTTGTTGCTTCATGTGTCCAAGGTAGTAAGAAAATACTTCTGTGCTGCACAACTTATAACTAACAGCTTGGCATTCAAGTCCAGGGAAGTTATCAATCATATCACTGTACTTGGCCCTCATCAGGAGTATAATGCCTCCCTTCGGTATGTACTTGACCAGTCACATGCAACTAGAATGTCTGCAAAGGAGGCTGCTTACAAAAGAATACAGGGAGTAAAACGCAATGTCCTATGTAGATTGCCTCAAAGCCCCCTCTCTGTACTCTTGTCTCCTACAGACTACCTAGAGGCAATCTACACCTGGCATACAAAGCATTCTTGGATGCCACTCTAATAAACCTTTTGCACATTTGCAAAACAGCATCAGGACTATTAGATGTAAAGGTCTAAAATTTTGCCTAGGACATAAATAGCACATATTGGAATGACATATGTATCTCAGAGAAATCCCATTCTTAGGAACAGGCAAGGCCCTAGCAGTAGCTAGCCTAGTATACACCTAGGACCTGCGACCATAAACAGAAACACAGGTAACTATGTATCAGCACTCTCAAAAGCTTTAGACACCTGCCTCCCACCCTACTCCTCTACAAAAACTCACTGACATTAGATTTCATAACCCATCCCTGACTTGGTACCACAGCTTAACCCACCAAAAACTATGTTCTCTGTATGGAAGCAAAACATCCCCAGCAGACTCCTCTAGGACTCACACTGCCACACACCTTCTGCATGCACTCTTCTATGCAGTTCCAATCTTTACCAACCTTCACTCCACCCAACTAAACAAGCTACAATGTTTTAACAGAGTAGCCAAATTTGCTACCAAACTTCCCCATATATTCCACCGTCAGGCTCTCAAAAAAACACAGTGGCCTAAAATCACACTACCTTACATTACATTTTCCCAACTTCTTACCACTCAGACTCATTCATAAACCTAGTAACTGTCCATCTCTCACCAATATCTTTGAGTCCCATATTCCAAACAGATATCTTTGCTCCAATAACAAACTGATATTACAACTAACAAAATCAAAAATACCACTGGAGACTTTATGGAACACCATTCCCCTTTCATTAAGGCAGAACCACTGTACAAGCTCCTTAAAAAAAAAATCTGAAAGTCCACCTATTAGACTCCTGGCTCTGTAGTTGCCCCTCACCAGAATAAACTCACAGCTACACACCAGCTTCCCCCACCTTCCCCACTTTTTCTCTCTTGTTCAGCACTACCCTAGCTTAACCTTACTCGCTCTTCCATACAATCTCTCTAATAATAACCCTCTCACCATATCTCCTCTCATTAGTACTACACTTAGGTAGGTACTAGGCTATTGGCTCTAGGGCCTATATAAGCCTAGCCAAAGGTACTCTGGCTTTCGCCACCCAAGAAAATTATTTTCCTGTGCCACTGTCGAGCAGAGCCACAGAAGTGATCCCCGGGGTGAATTTCCTATTTTCCATCCAATCATCAAGATTTTTCTTGAACAGTGCTAATGAGGAGCTTTGTTTGATATAGATAAGTAGTTTGTTCCCGAGTATGGGAAGTCTCTGGGACAGGAATCTATCCCTCCAGCATGTTCTGTTTATTGTGGTGATGAGGTTTAGGTCCCTGGAGCGTGTAGCTCGTAGGGATTGGGATTTCTTTAAGTGGAGCATGTCTAAAAGCTCTGGGTTTGACATAGCTTTGTGTGTTAGGCAGAGATCGCCTCTGAGTAGGTGATATGCAACGGAGTAAAGCTGCAGTTTTTTGAGACGGTCTGCATAGGGCATCTCTTTGAGGCCGGTAATCCTCTTTGTGAGGTATTTCTGTGGCCTTTCCAGTTGTTGTAGAGGTCTTGTGAGGTACATACCAAAAGGGGCATTGTACTCTATAATGGGTCTAATGAGTGACGAGTAGTGGGGAACAATGACCTCTTTTTTTCCTGGATGAGAAACCTTTTGTGATGAGGTGTGCCACATAGAAGGATTTCCTGACTACTGTGGCGATGTGATTATCAAAGGAGAGACTACTGTCCACCTGTGTCCCAAGGTCTCTTATCACACTTTCGGTGTTAAGTAGACTACCACCTATGTGGTAGTAATCCTTAGCTCTAGTATCTCCCCTCTCTTCCACTGAGCAGCATGCATAACTTAGCTACTCCTCTATCTTCTCTCCTTTCTTGGATATAATTGCAAACTATTTACCTTGACCCCCCTACTCCCATGTCATTCTCACTAGTCTCTCTCTCTTGAATACATCCAGTTTTTTTTAAGCTGCATTGTGCACTTGCCATATAAATCTCACAAGATTTCCAACTGTCAATCACACAAAAGTATATTTTTACCAAGGTTACACCTAGTCCTTGTAACCTAAGTTACTGTACTTTGCTTGCTTACATCTCAGTATGCATTTATCATGGAATTGTGTTACAATTTATCATTGCCACTGTTGTTATAGACCTTTGTAACCACTGTATTCAGCTTTGCTTTCTTGTATTCTTAACATGTATATTATTATGTTTTGGAGACTTTCTCCCTAGGACCTCTCTGAAAAAGGGTTAGTTTATCCAGACAGGCTATCCCAATAATCAGAAGCAATAAACAAAAACATTTGTAGCACACTGTGATTCCATGCTTAACTGCAGCTTTCCACATCAGTTCACAATCATTTGAATGCATTTATTAACAATGGCTACTCACCAAGAAGCTGACCGACATACTATTAACAGTAATTAAGCTGTAGGAAAATATTTGTAAACTATTTGCTTTTGGGAAGTGTAGTAGTACTTCTTGTTTGGATACCACCAACTTAACTGCAACAAAATTAAAATGTTAACAGTCGAGAACACCCTTAATTACTGTTAGGAAAATGTATAACTGCAATGCAATATGTAAGCTTAGTATATTAAAATATATAACTGCAATATGCAGGTTTAGTGTATTAAGGGTTAAAAGGAGTTAATACATTTATTCTGCTTATTCTGTGTGACTGCTTATTCTGTGTGAAAATATGCAGCTGCTAGAAGCTCTGAAGAAAGAACAATGGATGTCTGTAAATCCACCATGGTCAGCAGAATGTGTATTGAGGCCAGGACTGTACCTTGAATGTATATCAGAACTAGAGAAAGAATTGTGAGAAACCAAGGGAAGCTGAAACAAACTCAAGGCCAGGTGGTTTTTCTCAAAAAACATGTTTTTGCAAGACAACAATTATTTGACCATGTCAGCAGCAAATCTAATAATAGCATCTTCTGTAAACTGTATAAAAACTGTAGGTTGAACTGTGGAAAAATCAGACAAACCTTGTACCTACATGCTTTGTCTCCTTGCTGCAAGTAATAAAAGGTGCCTTGCTTGAACCCAACATGCATTGATCTTTGTGTTTTCTTTTAAAGATTGGTCCTTCGGACCGGAAACCCTCTCTTCACCTCGGATCAGGCGGCCAGGTGGCTGAAACTGTAAGGGAAAGAAACCAAATTGGTTCTTCTTGTATGTAAAGTCCTCCGACTGAATTGTCGTCAAAAGAGGCCAGCCACTTTCTGATCTGGGACTGAAGGACAGGTTTTCTGCGAATCGGCGATCAATCACGTGGGCTCAGGTAAGGTGAATCTACTTTTTTTCTGTTTTAGGATCAGGGACTAGATATGTATTGTTTTTTTATCAGATTGTATTTTGTCTTACAGTCAGGGATAAGAAAGGTAATGTCTTGTCATAGATCAGGGAAAGAACGGAATAGGTAGACTTTAGGCAGTCCTGCTGAAGAGACTATAACAAAATCCGTGGTTATTGTTAAAACTAGAAAATCAAGGTGAAGTTACGTAACAATCAAAGGTAAAAGAAAATGGGTAATAACTGTACAAAAACACCCCGAGACCCACTGTTAATGGAAGATGCAAAATATATGTAGTCACAGCGCGCAGACAACGTTAGATACTTTTCAAAATGGGTTATTAAATATGAATTTGCCGGAAAACTAGAAAAATCCTCACTCAAACTTATTAAACAACTTAAAACTGATTCTAAAGGTCAGGTAAAAGCAACGACAGTTAGGAATTCCCCAGACACACAGGTGGATGAAGAAGTAAACCGTAGGGACCAAAAGAACAAGAATTCAAAGACAAATGTTTTTAGATAAGGAGGATAACAACCTAGTAATAGCATCAGCACCTCTGCCTCCCCCTCCCTTACCAGAATATGGAGTGAGTAGACAGGTAGATCCACCCCTACTATATCCCGTGGTCACGGAGGATAGGGACGCTATAAAACTGAAACTAGCTAAAATAAGGAATCCCATTGAAACTAGCTCCCGAACAAAAGCAGGCAATTGAGAGTCGTGGCAGAAATCTAAAGACACACAATCTGCGGGAGAAGAATAAGAGGAAATATGTCCACTCATAGAAGTACCGAACCCTCAGGCAGGGCAGGATAATCAGGATCCAACCATCTTAGTATATAGACCCTGGACTCCGGAAGATATCCGGAAAGCTACAGGAGGGATTCCCCATCCGAAAATTAATTTTAGAAAAGTTTCAGACGACTTACAAGGAATGAGGCTAAGCTATCATTTAAACGGGGAAGAAATAGAAAGGGTAGTTCGACAAATTGTAGGGCCAGATTGGTACATGATTTGTGGCAACTGGAATCCTCGTGATGTTGAACAAAAACCCCTTCCTCATAGCAGTGCAGACTTAGACGCTAGAGTAAAAGGACTTACAGACTGCATCTCTGAAAAATGGAAACCTAGGGCAGACTGGACGTGCATTAATCAATGCATCCAACAGGAGGGTGAGACAGTTGACCAATATTTCGCTAGGCTGCTGGAATGTTAACAACCACTGTGGGATGCAGATCCCCGAAGACCAAAAACAAGATTCCCCATATGAGCAGCAGTTGAAAAATGCATTTTTAAAAGGTAGTAGTGTGCCTATAAGCAGTTTTATTACAAAACATATAGTTGGCCATCGAACTAGTAGGTTACAATCACTACTCGAATATGCTAGGCATGCCGAAAGGCATTTTAATAGCAAAAAGAAAAAGAAGTATTTTCTGTAGAGGACGGAGCAGAAGTTTATGTAGTACACCCCGGGAAAAAGGGCAGGAAACATGCACAGGGAGGTAGACAGTCTGATCAATGATCAGAAGATTTTGAAGGACGTAAAAAAAGGGGTGAATGTTTCAAATGTGGTAAAAAAGGACATTTGGCAAGGGATTGCAGGAAAAATAAGAAAGCAACAACGGAAGATGGACTATATGATAGTCAGGAATCATTAGAAGGGGCTAGTGCAGAAAGGACAAATGAGAATGTGAAAAGGGGAATAGAGGAAGTACAGGGAATTGATGACGGTGAAGTAGAAGATGAAGTACTAGACTTGGCTTTATTGAGCTTGGAGCTCTACTTAGCAGATACTAAACCAGAAGTTATACTTTCAGTGGAAGGCAGGGAGGTCATTTTTGTGTGACTCAGGGGCATCACGAACCCTGATACACCCCTCCAAATTGCCAAAAAACTCAGAATCATCCAACTACATATTAGTCAAAGCAGCTAATGGACAGCTATATCGGGAGCCCCTCTCCTGCAATATTACAATAACTGATCCGGTTTCGGGATTGACACAGAAAAGTAAAATTGTAGTTTCTGCAAAGTCCCCAGTGAATCTCTTGGGCAGGGATCTTGTGCAGTTATTTGGCATAGCAGTAGTCCCAACCATGCAGGGAATGGAAGCACAGTGACAAACTGACACCTTTACGGTGCAATCGGGGGGCGAAATATTTTATTGGTATAGTCAGGACTTGGTCACAACTGGTCCAGGGGCTGTGACCAAGGAGCTGATGAATGTAGCCATCAGTAAGTTTCCCTCCCTCGACATTGATAAACAACACCTGTTACATTGTACCCTATATTTTTGTAATACGCCAGGACCCGATACGGAATATGAAGAAAGATTAAGAATCATACAAATAGAGTGGTACTGCGTAACCTGTACTGGGACACAGAAGGTAACAGTGTAGTCAGCTGTTCACTGCCCCAGGAATTTTTAACACTTTATAAATCTAATCGATTACCACATGTTAGCTTGACCAAGAATAAAAATATACAGTGGGCGGGCCTAGGGGAGAAAGCCACAAGATGGGAGAAACAAACAGAACTGGAACTATCGGGACAGGGAATACAAGTACAGAAACTGAATTGTGTGACACAGACCAACCCAGCTGTGCACCTGCATTCTCTTGAAGACAGCTGATGGACGCTCCTACTGAAGGAGGAATAAAACACTTTGCGAGATACACCACAGACTTTCTGGTCAACAGGGAAATCAGATGTAGGACTTATCCGAACGGCAGGACCAGTTAATATCACACCGAAATCAGCATTTAGACCACAGAAAAGACAATACCCCTTAAGGAAAGATGCAGAGGCAGGGATAAAACCTATTATAGCAGCATTACTTAAGGGAGGGGTACTAGTGGAATCTCCTGATTCTCCGTGTAATACACCTCTATTTCCAGTTAAAATGCCAATGGAGAATGGCGTATGGTCCAGGATTTGCAAGCTGTGAATGACGCAGTAATACCGAGGGCACCCATAGTACCAGATCCACACACTTTGTTAAATGACTTAAAACCTCAACAAAAGTATTTCTCTGTGGTGGATATTAGCAATGCATTATTTTCAATACCGATACACCCAGATAGCCAGTATTGGTTTGCATTCACATTTCAGGGAAAAAGATACACATATACGCGACTACCACAGGGATATTGTCAGAGCCCTACGATATTCTCACAGGAAATGTCAAGTAACTTGGCAAGGTTTAATCCGCGGAAGGGTAGTCAAATCTTACTTTATGTTGATGACATTTTGTTAGTGGCCCCCACCCTGCAGGATTGTAGGGAAGATACCGTAGCACTTCTACGATTTTTAGCCACTGAGGGACATAAGGTAAACAAAGACAAACTGCAGCTCTGGAAAAAGCAGGTGAAGTACCTAGGATATGTGATATCCAAGGAAGGTAGAACATTAGATGAGGACAGAAAAATGGCAAAATTGCAGGCACCAAAGCCTACCACCAAGAAGGAAATGATGTCCTTCTTGGGAATGACTAATTTTTGTCGAAGTTGGATTCCAAACTATGCTTTGGAATCTGCACCCCTAACTGACCTTATATACAAGACACCCATGGCAGCGCAAGATTTGTTACAATGGACACCAGAAGCAGAATCTGCTTTTTGTAAACTAAAACAATTAATAGCATCCTCTCTAGTTCTGGGATTACCAAATCATAAACTTTTTTCCAGACTGTAGATTGCAAGCAGGGTTATATGACATCAGTACTAACACAACAACATGGGGATAAGCAACGTCCCATTGCTTACTATTCATCACAGCTGGACCCAGTGGCACGGTCACTACCCCACTGTGTCCAGGCAGTAGTTGTAGCTGCAATGGCAGTACAGGCATCAGCTTCAGTAGTTTTGTTCCACCCCCTCACTTTGAGGGTACCCCATGCAGTCGCAATTATCTTGTTACAAGAAAAGGTGGCATATCTTTCCCCTGCTAGGCATCTCTCCTGCATGACTATATTATTGAGCCAACCTCATATGACAACTGAACGATGCACGACTTTGAACCCTTCTACTCTGCTCCCAACCCCTGCAGACGGCACATCGCACCGCTGCCTGCAGGTAATTGAGCAAAAGACACTACCTAGAAAAGATCTCACGGATGTCCCCTTGGATAATGCTGAGGTGACATACTACGTGGATGGCTCATGCAAAAGGGGCCCTGCAGGACAGAACCTAGTAGGATATGCAGTAGTCTCCGATACTGAGGTTATAGAAGCAAAATCTTTACCGCACCATTTATCTGCACAGGCAGCAGAATTGATTGCCCTGACACGGGCATGTACCTTAGCGAAGGGTAAATGTGTAAACATTTTTACTGATAGCCAGTACGCTTTCTCCACTGTACATGTGTTTGCACAACAGTGGAAAAACCAGGGAATGATAACATCTACTGGCAAACCTATAAATCATGCACAGTTTATTTTAGATTTTAGAATCCATTCAGTTACCTCAGAAGGTGGCCATTTGCAAATGTGCAGCTCACACCAAGCAACAAGATAGGATTTCAAAAGGTAATACAAGAGCTGATACAGCTGCAAAACAAGCAGCTACAGAGGTATTTCTTTTAAATGAGGAATTACAACCCTCTGAAATTTTGAATCTGGATATGTTGAAAACAACGCAAACACTGAAAAACAGCAATGGATAAAACGAGGAGCAGTCCTCAAAAATGGGCTGTACATCTCTAAGGAAGGGAAACCAATACTACCCTCTAATTTGTTCCGTTATGCGGCATTGTTGAGCCATGGGCAGTGCCATGTCTCAACATGGGGGATGATACAGCTGGTGAACCAAGTATTCACAACATACGGATTTACAAACTATTCTAAAAAAATTTGTTTAATGTGTCAGATTTGTAATAAACACCATGCACAGGGGGCGATAAAGCCCAAGCAAGGGAGTTTTCTCACACCACCATATCAGTTTCACACTATCTGTATGGATTTCATAGAATTGAACAAATGTGAAAATAAGAAGTATTGCCTTGTCATTATAGATATGTTTTCTAGATGGGTGGAAGCCTTTCCAACCAAAAAGCCAGATGCAGCTACAGTAGCAAAGGTACTTGTCAAGGAAATTATTCCTAGGTTCAGAATTCCGGAGAGAATCTATAGTGACAATGGTACGCACTTTGTAAATCAAACCATACAGCAGCTGAGTATGTTTTTTGGTATTTCTTTAAAAAGTCATTGTGCATATCATCTGCAGTCTGCAGGGCTGGTTGAAAGACATAATGGTATACTGAAAAGCAAACTGAGGAAATTGACAGCTGAGACAGGGAAAACCTGGCTGTACTGTTTACCCCTGGCACTGTTGAACATGAGAACTATCTCTACAGCAAAAGGACTGACTCCTTTCGAGAAGCTGTATGGGAGGGCTTATTATACACCCCAGTGGAAACCTCTCATGTCATCAGACCAGGAAGCTGATTTTACGTTAGCTGAATATATGAAAAAGTTGTTCAGTTCTAAACATCTGTTGCAGTTTAATTCTGTTTTAGGTCAAAAACAAACCAGAACATCGGAAGTGGTGGCGACGCCAGAGGACTGGGTGTGGATTAAAATCGTGAAGCAAAAGAACTGGGCATCGCCAAAGTGGGAAGGTCCCTACCAGGTGCTTCTTTCAATACCTACTGCAGTCAAGATAGCAGAGTGAGCTTCGTGGATACATCTGACGCACTGCAAGTTGGTGAAGAGCTTCGAGCTGGACAAAGACCTTACCTCTCCATCGGGACCCTAAGCACAAAAAAGTCTGGCTACAAAGGGGGGTCAGATCAATAGGAACTGATCCGTCTCAAACCCAGTGAAGCAATCATTGGTGCTGGGGTCCTATATGGCAGAGAGTAAGATCACGTGTCCTGGGTGAAGATGACGGAGGCAAGAAAGATCCAAATATATCTGTTTGAAGGAACCGGAGAAAACAGGAATGCAGAGCAATCATGCCCGCAGAAATATTGCATGACTATCCTGTTAACTGTACTGGTAGCAATAATCTTTTTATTGTGGCCATTTCTTTTCTCTGCCACACAAGTAGAACGAAGTAAACGTTCAAAGTGGCACCCAAATTTCAATACTTATCAGGCTATTAAGCACGCTTATGCAGACACCCTCAATATCTCCAACTGCTGGGTCTGTGCAGCTATTCCTACTGCACATAGAGGAATACCCTTAATACAGATTCCCTTAAATATGAATCAAACCTGGCAATCACTACTGAAGGATGCAGTGAATGTGACATCGATTAAAAGAGTGACCCTATTTTTACCCGAGGCAAAAAGAGGAACAAACAGTGTGCTTTCAAAACTATGGAAAAACAGAAGTTGGAAATAACACTTGTAATATGACAGTGGCACATCACTGTACTGAGAATTCTTGCACCATGACAAACGAAGGCCAGCAATTACATGTTGGCATTAGCAATGACTTTACTGAAAGAAAGAAAACAGTTTATGAAAATCAAATCATGTATAGTAAAATGTTCTGGGCTATGACCCAACAAAAGCCCAGTAACTATAAAATCGGCAACATCTCAGTCACAATTCCTGACTGCTATTTCTTGTGTGGTGATAGAGCATATAAATGGCTACCAGGCAATTGGTCTGGAAGCTGTTTTCTGGCATATCTGATTCCAGCAATACGACATGTATCAACACTACCCCAGGGGAAAATTCAAAACGTTTGAGAAATCAAGAAACCCACTAATCCGGTGGGACAAGTTGATGCATCCTGGATATATCACCATGATTTAGCCCATGTGAGTGACAAAGGACTTTTGCACATGGATCTGGGTGATGACGTCATATCTTGGGCGGGCATAATACCAGCATACGGAGCAGTGAAATCTATCTGGGAGCTGAGAAAACTATCCAAACTTTTTGAAACAATGAGTAATGTGACTTTTTCCGCCCTACAATTGGTGACTGATGAACTCACAGCCATGAGGACAGTGGTGCTTCAAAATCGCATGGCTCTCGAGTTCACCCTAGCAGCGAAAGGAGGGTTGTGCGCTTTAATCCAGGAGGAGTGCTGTGCGTTTATTCCTGACAACAAACATGAAATAGACAGCCATCTCAAAATAATTCAGCAAGTGTCGGCTATGACCAAACCAGGACCGAATCCATTGACAGACTTTTTCCAAAAATGGTTCGGGGGTTGGGGCAGCATCTTGATGAACATTCTGATTGCCATCTGTGTAGGGGCAGCCTTACTGATGGTGTGTGGATGCTGCTGCATCCCCTGTATGAGGACTAGTTGAAAGTTTCACAGGTGCTTCAATTTCAAAAACTTTATATCAGAATGTTGAGTTAGAGGTATTGATTAAAAACTGAAGAAATACTTTCACAAGCTTGAACTGAATAACTCTAACTGCAAATCCTGAGTGGGAAATGGTTATGGGAAGAAAAAACTGTTTATGCTCGTTTTGAAAGTGGAATAAAGTTTTAAAAGGGGGGAAATGTTAGGAAAATATATAACTGCAATGTAATATGTAAGCTTAGTATATTAAAATATATAACTGCAAAATGCAGGTTTAGTGTATTAAGGGTTAAAAGGAGTTAATACATTTATTCTGCTTATTCTGTGTGACTGCTTATTCTGTGTGAAAATATGCAGCTGCTAGAAGCTCTGAAGAAAGAACAATGGATGTCAGTAAATCCACCATGGTCAGCAGAATGTGTATTGAGGCCAGGACTGTACCTTGAATGTATCATAGTAGACCTAGAGAAAGAATTGTGAGAAACTAAGGGAAGCTAAAACAAACTCAAGGCCAGGTTGTTTTTCTCAAAAAACATGTTTTTGCAAGACAGCAATTATTTGACCATGTCAGCAGCAAATCTAATAATAGCATCTTATGTAAACTGTATAAAAACTGTAGGTTGAACTGTGGAAAATCAGACAAACCTTGTGCCTACATGCTTTGTCTCCTTGCTGCAAGTAATAAAGGGTACCTTGCTTGAACCTAACGTGCATTGATCTTTGTGTTTTCTTTTACAATTACCATGTGATTTCTTATGTACAATTGTTACTTCTGTACTAGTAAAACATCGGAATTGAATCATCAGTGCTTTCACAAAAGATTAATTTTAGGAGTGGGCTGTTGGTTCCTTATTTTGTGATCTATTAGTCATTTCAATGGCAGTGCTGTCTGCATGCATTTGTATATATCATGCTTTGCTGGCTTTTATTGTTGTGATCCTAACTTTTAAATGGCAATGCTGTGTTTGTCTTTTTTTTTAACAATATGTGGTTTTCTTGCTTCTAGTTTCTTGACTGTCAGTATTGATCACATACATATATCATATATACATTTTTTTGTAATTCTTTATGCCATTATGACATCAGAATTTCAGAGATGTGCTTAAAAATAAATAAAATGAAATACATGCCCTGCTATGATATGTAGTATTGGAAAGTATCTTACTGTGGGGGTTATACCATATGATCGTGCTCAGAGCTAACATGCTTCTCTAAACAGCTGAACGATTTAATTCACAGAGCATTGTGTCCTAATTAGCTTCCAAGGATGGCTTCCATTGACAATTACCATTCATCTGCAGCAAGAAATGTTAGGCATAGTTCTCAACGTCTCACCTTCAGAATCAGGGACAAAAGCAGAAATCATCAGGAGAATGCAAACTAACATGCATTTTCTGAAGTAAAATTCACCTGCAACTGTAATTGTTAAGTGTAATCCACTAACTTTTCTTCAAAACAAGTTTTGAAGCTACTGCAGCTACTTTTCTGTAAGTGAATGTTAGGAATGATAAATACTGTTAACACCAAATCTGATCGTTTGCAGAGGATATTCCTCCTTAAAAATCTTTCTAATTCTGTAAATGGTCAGTAACATGCAAGGTGTGCTACCAATTAATTCAATGTTACCAGTAGTAATGCCTGCAAGTCCAGCCATTTCATCAGTCAATATTTCCTGCTGCATCCTAATCATTAAAATTGTCTAAAACTCGTTGCATTAACTTGTGATTCAGCGATAAGGCCTGTAGGCATACATAAGTTCCCTGTTAAATGTCACATAGCATCTTGAACCTGTACCCCTAAAAAAGGGGTCACAAAATAAGATGCTCTTTGGGACCAGTTTCCATGTTGTGGCAATGCTGCATTTCTGTGACTGGACCTGGAGACTCTCTTTACTCTGCAGTAAGCAAGGGCATGGCATCTATGTCCACAGAAATCATCACACCACTGTGCAATGTCCCCTTCAGTATGTAGTTGACAGACACATGCAGCAACTGGAATGTCCACATTGTTTACTCCCTGTATTCTTTTTGTAAGGAACCTATGTCGTATGTGGATCATCTCAAAACCCTATCTCTAGGCTCTGACTCCTATAGCTACTGACAGAAGATCTACGTCATGATGTCAAACAGTTGTTGAGGGGTACTGAATATCTGCACTGGCATGAACTGACCTCTGAGACTAGCTACTGTGACATGATATAGTGGCTTATCATATTACAACCAAGTGTCATACAGACCATTGTTGCAAAGCAGCACTATAACCACAAGCCAGTCTGTGCGATGTGGCCAAGGTAATAATGAAAAAGCAAAAACCTGTGTTCATCAGGAGATGTCCCCTGAGTAGCACACTGCCACTGTATGACGTATACCTTTTGACTGAATTGGGATTGGTGCAATATGGCTTTTCCATTTACAGTAGTGTGGTGGCACGATCTTTCCTTTGACCAAGGGGTGTGGAGGGTTGTGTGCAATATGGCTCCCACGTGAACAGTTTTTAAAATCCTAGATACGTCCCTATCCCTTTTCAGCCTTACCTAGGTCCCTGTTTGATTAACTGATTTGCTCAGTCACAAATAAGGCAAACGGAGAAGAGGAAACCAGACTGTGGAGTACAGGAACTCATGATGGAAAGGGAGCATTTTATTAGCCCTACATCATACCCTTAATTATTTGTAGTAAAAGCCAACTTTGCATAGTAACTGCAAATTACAAACGACTTTTGGTCATGTTTTGGTATTAGTGGGTGGCTGATTTTTAACAAAACTTGAAACTGTGTGTGCATGGTTGGGCATAACTGTGTGTGTGTATAAACATTTATACACGCGCAGGAGGGTGTGAGGTAGGGGGAGAGGAGTGCTGAGCACTAAAGACAGCCCAGTGCCAATAGTGTATTTATTCCACCACTACTCAACAGACAAAATTACCTACCATTAATACTGCAAGTAGTACACTGCAAATCAGCAAGCACATGCTAACTAACTATGCCACAGTACTATGTAACCTTACAAATCAGACAGATATTACTGCAAGCCACAGTTCGCATTTCTGCACTGCATTTTGACCCAGATTATGGTTGAAAATGGTATTTAGGCCAGGCCATCTATCCTGACAATAAATAAAATAATATGAAATGAAATAAAATAGAAATTAGAGAACAATATTCTTGAAAATTGTCCGTAGTACATGGGTTAAAGTTTTCGGAAGGATGACAGTATGTCTTTGTTTTATAAATAAGCAAGTTGTAATTTCAGTACACGAGACTTAAGTACTTCACTCCCATTATTAAACAAAGAATTAATACAGACTAATTAAACTCTGTTTACAATCACACTTCGCTCAAACGGCGTCACATGCAAGTGTAAAGGAATTTTTTAGTGGCATGCCACAACAAAGTCACATGACACACACACACCACTAGGTTAAAAACGTTGGAATGAAGGTAGAAACTTTCGCCAGCCTTGCCTATTGCAAGACAACAAATGACGGTGCAGAGAAAGTAAAGGCAACAAAATGCGTTTAACTTTACCATAAACTTGACAAATAAATTAATTAACATAAAACCTAGGTATTTCCTTATTTTCAAGGAAAAAAAGAACCATTTGCATGACACAAGTATATAGTCCCTCCAAAATCTACAAAAGAAAAAAATTCAAAAACAAGCTGACACAACTCAAATCCTGAACTTTAAGTTCAATGTAGTCACCCTGGACGCCAGCAGTAAATAGGGTCCCCTACCCCAACCAAACTTTGGCATCTTATACTAGCAACTTAAACTATGTTAGCTTACCCTGTTGCCAAATCCTGCTGAACAGTCAGCAGTCGTTCTCTAAAATTCTCAAACATCACTTTTTCTAATTATCACACGCCAAAGAAAATGACAAACTATATATCATCCGCAGGACATTCCAGAGGGATTCACTGCTTCATTTTGCGTTCTTGCACCACCGTGACAGTTCAACAGCCTTACATACCCAACTCCTCCCACTACTACAAAATACGCGAATACTAGTACAGGCTGACCTCCATCAGCCTACTTCCTGGAATTTTCACGTCGGCGTCGTGACGTTTCCTTGCCCCGTGCAAACATAAAGCAGAAGTTTGAGAGTACTGTATGTGTCTCTATATTGGGCTGTAGTGGAGAGGTGGGTGTTGTAAATAAGAATATATACAATCGTCGTCTGAACAAGAGCGCGCTAGTAATGAATGATTGTTTCTCTCTACGATTTAATGACAAAAGCAACTCATCGAAACCGTAAAATATAATGAATACGTATGTGAGATGAAAATAAACGAAATGTCAGATTAGCATGGATTATTGACGAAAACTGTGATGTACGACAGAAAAATATTGCTGAGTCAAACAAATGACATTGCGCAGCAGAATGCCAATAACAAAATCTTACAGTGGTACGATTAACAAAGTGTCCAGCACTTCCGAATATCATTATAGTACATATTTTTGAATGTGACTGCAAGTAAGAAGAAAACAGTGCAATTGACCTGCAGGTGTCCAATACGGTATTATGGAACGTGGCAAGCAATATGCAGCATTTTATCGAGGTGCTGGGATTTCATTAAGTGGGGGAGAGCTTTGCTCGTTACGGTGTCAAAATAATAACCGCAGAGTAGAATCGTATCACATTGCGGTGAGTCATTAAACTCCCAAAAGTACACTTCAGTTCATGCGGAAGTTTGCCAAGTGTACTAGCCATTACGCAAGTAACAATGCTGACAAGATGTGTATTATTGTGTAAATAACGCCCGCCCAGAGGTGTTCTGAGGTCCAACACCGTAGACGACTACAGAGGAATGATTTTCTTGGACCTGCATGTCATGTATTGCTTATAAATTGAGCAATAGAATGATTTTTCTGCTAGTTTAGACACGTGCTGGTCGAAAGTCAGGTTGTTATCCACAATCGTCCCCAAATCCTTGACTATTGGATCTATTCAGCAGGACTGTTATCAGTGAGGTAGTTTCATAGTATGTCTGGCTTCCCAAAAAGGTACCTTTCAGTATTTCTTGGCACAGAGTTTTAAGCCGTGGCTTTGACATCAGTCAGTTATCTGTGTTAGCCCTTCTTATAGGGTTTTGGTGTCTTGGGGGGATTTCTGTGACTGCCCCTAGTTTGTATTCATCTACAAACTTGGTCAGCCAGACGTGTTTGACATTGATTTTGACTTCCAAGAAGCAAATGTCAAAAAGGACTGGGCCCAACACAAAACCCTAAGAGATTCCACTAGAGACTAGCCACTTTGTGGAGGTGGTCTCCCCAGTCCTAACTTCCTGGGTCCTGTCTGAGAGCCATCTGGCTGTACTGCATATAACGCATAAGTTAATGCCTAATTCCATGAGTTTGTTTTCAGTGCCTAGGTTGGGTATTGTATCAAATGCCTTGGCCAAGTCAAGGTAGGCAGTATGCACTGTTTTGCCTTCATCCATTGCCTTGGTGGTGCTTTCAAAGAAGTCCATCAGGTTAAGTAAGCATGATTTGCCTTTGGATGAAGCCAAACTGGGATAGATCCAGAGTCTGAAAGTTTCCTATGTTCATAGGTAGGTACTAGGCTATCAGGCCAAGGGCCTACGCAAGCCTAGCCAACAAGGTTCCCTGGCTTACGCCACCCAAAAAAGTTATTTTCCTGTTCCACTGACGAGCAGAGACACAGAAGTGATCCCCGGGATGTATTTCCTATTTCCCATCCACTCATCAAGATTTTTCTTGGAGTGCTAATGAAGAACTTTGCTTGACATAGATGGGTAGCCTGTTCCAGAGTATGGGAAGTCTCTGGGATAGGAATCTATCCCTCCAGCATGTCCTGTTTATTGTGGTGACAAGGTTTAGGTCCCTAGAGCATGTAGCTCGGAGGGATTGGGATTTCTTTAGGTGTAGCATGTCTTCATTTGACATAGCTTTATATGTTAGGCAGAGATCACCTCTGAGCAGGCGATATGCTACGGAGTAAAGCTGGAGTTTTTTGAGGCGGTCAGTGTAGGGCATTTGTTTGAGGCCAGTAATCCTCTTTGTGAGGTACTTCTGTGGCCTTTCCAGCTGCTGCAGATGTCTTGTGAGGTACATTCCAAAAGGGGCGTTGTACTCTATAATGGGTCTAATGAGTGATGAGTAGAGGGTAACGATGACCTCTTTTTTTTCCTGGACGAGAACCCTTTTATGATGAGGTGTGCCATGTAGAAGGACTTCCTGACTACTGTGGCGATGTGACTGTCAAAGGAGAGACAACTGTCCACCTGGGTTCCAAGGTCTCTTATCACGCATTCGGTGTTAAGTAGATTGCTGCCTATGTGGTAGTTCATGGGTACAGAGTTTTTACCAAAGGGGATGACACTGCACTTTTTGGCATTGAGCTTGAGGCCATGGCTCTGACACCAGACATCTGTCTCAGAGAGGCCCTTCCGTAGGATGTTCACATCATTTGGGGACTTGACTATAGCTCCTAGTTTGCAGTCATCTGTGAACTTCGTTAGCCAGAGACCTTCTGTGTTAGCTTGTACTTCAGAGAAGTAGATACCAAACAGGAGCGGTCCCAAGACGGAACCCTGTGGTACTCCACTTGTCACTGGTTTGAGGTCAGATTTGGAGTCTGCAACCTTTACAGTGTGGGTTCTGTCAGTGAGCCAGTTGGCAACCCATTTTGTGATGTAGGGATTTATGCCTAGTTTATTGAGTTTAGCTATAATTCCAGAATGGGGGATGGTGTCGAAAGCCTTGGCGATATGAAGATAGGCTGTGTGAACCACTTTACCCTCATCTTTGGCTTTGGTGACTGCCTCAAAGAAGTCGATCAGGTTCAGGAGGCATGATCTGCCTTTCACAAACCCGAACTGGGTGGGATCCAGAGTGTGGAGGTTACCAATCTCTTTGTTTATGAGTTCCATGATGATATGTTCCATGGCTTTGCAGACCAGGCTCGTCAGGCTAATAGGTCTATAGTTCCCGGGATCAGTGGTGGCTCCCCCTTTGTGGAGTGGGATAACTGTTGCTGTGTGCCATTCAGTGGGCACAAAGCCTGATGCGAGGCTATTATTGAACATGGTGCTTAAGTGGGGAGCCAGTTCATTCTGAAGTTTGTGTAAAACGCAGCCTGGGATGTTGTCCGGTCCCATGGATGCTGTGTTTTTGGCTTTAGAGAGTGCAGCTTTTACCTGCATAGTTGTGATTACAGGGACACTGCAGTCTTCCTGTATAGATATGGGCCCTTTAGGGGGTGGGGGGAGTAAAGTTAGCACTGAACCTATCTGCCAGGATGTTGGCAATATCAGTTGGTTCTGTAATTTTCATGCCTTTGTGCTGTAACTCAGAGCAGATCTGGGTGTTGCCATTGAGATTCTTGACATAGCTATAGAATGCTTTGTGGTTGTCCTTGGAATTAGTTGCAATTTTATTTTCGTAGCTAGCTTTGGAGGATCTTATAAGGGATCTCAGCTTCTTACTGAGGCTGACCAGGGAGCTCCTCCACTCATGGGATTTTACTCTCTTTTGCAACAGTTTCTTCCTTCTGTTGTACAGTTTGTTTATGGCAGGGGACCAGCAGATTGGCTTCCTTTTTTTGGAGGATAGCGTCTTGGTTCTGTTTGGGATAGCACGATCCATGCACTCATGTAGGTGCTTATAGACCGCATTTGTGTAGGACTCAGCAGTTGTAACTGTATTGTCCATCTGCATGGGTGTCATGAAGTTCACTACTTCTGTCTTAAGAAGCATGAAGTTGGCTTTGGAGAAATTTCTTACTGTGGTTTCCTTAATGGGGGGTGGGGGTGGGATGTGGATATCAAGGGTGATTAGCTTATGGTTGGATCGGACCAACGAGGAGTTGACTTCAGGTGTGGAACACCGGTCACTCGTGTTGGTAATGACTAGGTCTAGGATATTGTTGCCCCTGGTGGGAGTGTGGCTAAGTTGATCTACGGCATTGGAGTTTATGAATTCCAGAAAGCGTTACACTAAGGAGTTAGTACACAAGTAGTTTTTCCAGTTAATGGTGGGGTAGTTGAAGTCGCCCATTGTTAGGGTGTTTGGTTGAACCCTAATATTTTCCAGTATATCAAGAAAAGAGGAGTGGGAATCCTGGGGCATGGTGGGGGATCTGTAGCAAGCTACAATTTGGATTGCAGTTTTGCCAAGAGTTAGTTGCACTTGGATAACCTCGGATGCATTATGCTGAGCAACTAGCCTGGAGGTGTGGATATCCTTAATGAATATGTACACACCCCCACCTTTGGTGTTTCGGTCCAGGTTAGATGGACGAAAAGTGTGGTATGAGTTATAGCCTGGTAGTGCAGGGGTGCTGTCTGGAGCCTTGAACCAGGTCTCAGTCACTGCACAGATATCGATGTTCTCCATTTTGAGGAGTGCCTCGAGTGAGTGCATTTTGAAATTTAGACTTCTAGCATTGAGTAGCATTACCCTCAGTTTTTGCTTACCTGTTCCTGTTATGGTGGTGAATTTGTTACTTGAACCCTGCCTAAAAAAGGCACTATAGGGGCAGCAAGAGCCTTAGCCATTATCTGGAATCCTAGGGGCGACAGGTGCAGGCCATCTGCGGCAAAGAATTGTGGTCTGTCGACCATGTCATCCCAAGTAGACAGATACTGGATCCTCTTTGAATGACACCAGAAGCTTAGCCAATTGTTGAAATCAATAATTTTGTCCTTGTACTGCGGTATCATTCTGGGCGATGGCAGAATGCTACTCAGGGCTAGGGTCATACCTGCCTGGGCTACAAGATCGCAGAGCTCTTCCATGTCTCTTTTCATGTAGTCCAAGGAGGTACGTCTCATGTCATTCACACCAACATGGACAATGACAGAGTCATATTTGTACTTGTTGTGGAGTGACCTGAGTGCGTGGGTTATGTGGCGGATCCTGGCACCCGACAGGCAGCTGACAGTAACCTCCTCCTTGTTTAGCCTGGTGAGTGGGACATCAGTGTGCCTGTCTATAGAGTCACCTATGACTAGTGTGTTGGGTATGTTGTTTTGCCTTATTGGCTGTGTTTGAGTGGCACACTGAATCTGTGGGCTATGTGTCATTTGGGTTGTGTTGGGGGATGGAGGTTGCTTGTGTTTCTGCTTTGGAGGTCTCTGTTGCTTAGGCAGATTATTATTGAGAGCCTCCATGTTTCTTCTTTGGAGGTCTCTGCTGCTTAGGAAGATTATTATTGAGAGCCTCCGCGAATATTTTTGAGTTTCTATGTGTGGATTTTGGTGGTGTAGACGTAGTGAGACTATGTGATGAGTGTGGTGTGGTGCAAATGTTTACCTTCTCCTCATGACTGTCAGGTTCAGTCTTGGTTGGTGAGAGCATTACCTCCAGTTTGGCTAGATAAGTGCATCTCTCACAGGTTGTGGTGTTGGGTGGTAGGAGGAGAGGGTTGTCAGTGTACATGAGGCAATTTCTACATTGCCTCAAGATGCCCAGATTCATCAGATAGACAGGGGAGAACACTGGGAGCTGACCCTTGGACATGCCTGAATAAAAAAACTATTTTCCTCTAGATAAGTGAGGAAAGTGAGTACAAGAGCTGTTTTTCTCAACGCCAGTGAGAAAAGTAAGTACAAAAACTGTTTTCCTTTAGGTAATGAAGATTGAGTGCTATAGTAATTAGTAGCTTATTTAGTGCTTACAAGTTCTGAACAAGTGCTGAGTATGAATAGCAAATTTAAGTGCTAAAACTAAGAATCTGTATCTGCACTAGATGAGTTACAGGACAGAAACAAGTGCAAATGCAGGCTTTCAAATCAGAAAGTTGAGAGAGATGGAAGATTGCCCAAACAGCCAAGAATTACAAATTATGGGCCAAAACTATTCCTTATGTGGTAGACAGGTTACCTAATGCTTACCACTCCCACTGATAAGCTGGAAGGCTTCCCTCCAACACAGAAAGGCTTGGGGGGCTCAGAAGCTTACAAACAGTCCTGGATACAGCAAATCTGTATCTGGAACACTAGTTACAGGAAAGATAGGAAACAGGCTTACAGTTTTTTTTTTTTTTTTTTTACAGAAAAGTAGTAAAAACAATTCACATGCAGTGCAAGCTAGCACACTTGAGTATGTTGCAATATTAGACCACACACAGTTTGAAAAATGCAATTAAATTAAAAAGGACTAAAAGCAAGTGCAGAAAGGGTTCATTAGGTAGAATGCGGTAAAGAGATGGGACTGGGGGAGTGTCCTAGATCAAATCTACAGTGGGGCGGGCACTGCAAAAGCCACCAAATTTAAACTACAAACCAAAAACAGGGAGGGGGGGTACTCAGCTCTGTATATTTGCAGATCAGACTCTCAGAACATTGAGACAACAGATATTATTAATCATATCTATGATGATTCTTTCCATGGCTTTGCATATGGAACTAGTCAGATTCATGGATCTGTAGTTCCCAGGGTTCATTGATGGAGCACCTTTGTGCAGTCCTCCATACACATGACACACTGCTAGTATGGAGACTATGGTTCAATAACTGCTGAGGTCCAGATAAGTCATGCTTCAGGTTATTTAGAATGCATCCTGTGATATTACCTGGGCTCATTGATACAGTGTTTTTAGCCTTAGAGGGCACACTTAGGACCTTAAATATGGAGATTTTCATTTCGAGGGTATAGAGGTTCTGAGACTAAATGTCATAAGTTTATGATCCATCTTACCTGGTAAAGAAGAGATGCTGAGAATGGAACAGGTAGCGGCAATGTTTGTTAGAAACAGATCAGGATCATTTTGGCATCTAGTGGGTTCTCCAACTATTTAATCCAAGGAATTCCTATTTATCAAGTCAAAAAAATCTCTGTGCATGCCCAACAAAAGAAATACAAGTGCTGCAGTCTATGGCAAGGATTATAAAGCTGCTGCTTGTAGAATTTTTTTTTTAACTTCTCTTCCTCTTTGGGTGGTGGTCCAAACTAACAGTGGTGTTTTCTCTGCCTTATAAAAGGTTAGCAAAGTTATACCCAGATCTACCTCTTCTCCTGTCATAGCTATGCTAGGCTGACAGTGGCCATGTTGGGAGCTTAGGGTAGGTGATCTGGTGTCCCTTCCCTTTTGTCTTATGTTGGCATCTAAGGTCCTGCTATGAGATTCAGATTTTTTTTGGGACTTGCACTATGTGCTGGTGAAGATTACATAACATTCAGTTTATATTATTAAATGTTTTATACAAATACAAAACTAGTAAGTCAAAATTATTTTGCTTGCAGTTACCTTTTCCACCTTTAGTGTCCTTCTAGACAGTAATGACAAAAAGTGGGGTATATTCTTTATAGTCCACACACAAGTTTAACAAAGTCAGCAAATGTCCAGTATTTTTTATCTACTCTTTCTTCAAAACCATATTTCACAAATGTGATTGATGCTTTATAGTCTTCCATTTATTCACTAATTTCAATGTTACTGGTCTTCTTCCTGTTTGTTTCCATCTCCCAGCACCAGACCTCTAGTACAAGTCCAAGATATACCTGATTCTTCTAGTCAACTTCTGTGCTTTTTTCTCTCTCAAACATTTTCCTTTGGAACATTGGAAAATGTTTCACTGGCAAAGTCTCTCTTTGAACTTTACTGTCTGAAGAATGAGAAGCAGAGTCCCCTTCTACTTGCTGGTTCACTTTTTGTTGGATAAACTTTTTTATTTCCTGTTTAGCCTGTTATGCATAAAAAATGTATTTGATCCTGCAGGAAAAGATATGCAAAAGACAGCTGTGTACAGCAACTTGAATCTCACACCTGCCTATGTAGATATTCCTTGAGTGCTGAGATAAATTTGCTTCACTTTTGCCTTGTGTACAAGGAGTAATTATTTTCTGCAAACACTCTGCTGCCTGTAATTTTTAATATTTTGCCTTTCTGACGCAGTTTTATGAGGGTCAACTCTTTCTGCTGGTACAATTGGATCTTTCCTAATGTAGGTCTTGGCTGGTTTCTCATTGTCAGCTTTAGGGTATACATGGTGTTCCCTTTCAATTAACAAATCCTGTTGAGGAACACCAGTCCAGTTGTTTGTTTATGCTTTCATAAAATTAATACAGTCTGTTCCTTTCAGATTCTGTGGTTCAGCAGCAAACCTCAGGTTTTATCTGTGTGGTCTGTCTTCCAACTGTACTATTTTTTGAAACAGCTCTTTTTGAGAAGCCTCAGCCAGCTTTTTATTAATTTCAGTCTCTGTTTTTTGTAGTGTTATTAGTTCATCTGATCAGCTAGTTAAAGCTTCTTCTTTTTTCCAGCCTTCTACTTGAGTTGCTTTATACACTGTGTTTCATTTATTATAATCACCTCTGAATACATTTTTTTTTTATTTTTCTCTTAAGTTACTGGAAGCCATTTCTTGAACCAGAGTTGATACTTGAGCTGCTTTTTGCTGAACATCTGCAAAATCCTTCCCATACAGTGTTTTCTGTTCTCCTTTTCTGGTTGATTTTCTTTCAGGTTTTCCAAATTTCTTCTTTGTTTGCATCCGGGCAGTGTAGTTACTAGCCAGTAACTGAATTTTATCCCATAAACAGTTTCAACGGCACTTCTTGTTCTCAATTTCTGTTTCTACACTAATAGAACTGAAATTAAGCTGTCGATCAGTGTGCAGAAGCCTTGGAAGTCAATCCCTAATTAGAGTTGATCTTTCCTTATTATCTTTAGCTTTAATCTTGGCTTTATTTTTAAAACACAGCTTCAAAACAATAAGTAATGTTATTTAGACCTGATATTTTTTCTATAAACTTCCCAACTAGCTCTCAATGTCATCATCTTTTTCTGTATTCTTTTGATTAAGGGACTGGATCTCCACTGAGGGCTTAAATATGATAACAATGTCTCATAGTGGAGGGTTAAAAAAAAAAAAAAAGCACCGTATGGTCCAGCATGGTTGCAGGCAGTATTTGAGCACCCATCTGATATATTTCTACAATAAGTAATGGAAAGAAATCAGTAGTCCAGTTCACTAGCCTTTCCATTGACATGGGCATAAAAAGTATACTCTTTGTCATTAGAATAGATTAGCCTCCAGACCTTCCCTATGTTACATTAGTCCATTCATGTTTTTGTTACAAGAGAGCTTTATTGAATAGTTCCCATCAGTCACAATAGTCTCTGGGCGTAGTCCTCATGCATGGTACACCAGTTTGCATAAATGATAAGAAAAGGACAAATACACAGAAGTAGGAATGTACATATTTGTTTAGCAGCTGACAGTCACTTGGAATATAATTGTACCATGTACCCTCATTTGAGGTGTGTCCCTGGTCAGCTAGATATAACTAGTTCTGTTCAGTGGGAATGGATTCTGAAGCAGCCTACTTTATGATCATGTAGGGTTTGCTTAAGTTGAGCACCGCTTCACCACATTCTCCCAGTGGCCCCAGTTACCATTAGAAAAGTGTTGTAATGTTTTTTTTCTCCTTTCCTGCCTCCATCTCTTATGTTGATTACAGAGATAGTTTTAGTGATGTTGGGGATGTCGGTGGATTTCCACCATCTCATTATCACCTTCTTGGAAGCTAAAATAATTAATTGAATCAGCTGCTTCATGGGTCCAGAGATTCTACCTCTTCTTGCTCAGGTAAAAAGGAACACTTCTGTCATAAGAGACAATCTGCTGCCTAAATGAACTCTGATGAAAGGCCAGATATAATCCAGAATGTATTTTAGTTTTGGATAGGCCAAAAAATGTGTTCCCAGCAATTCTTCAGAAATTTTGGGCGATCTAATAATCCGCAGTGTAACGATGCAAAGTCTATAGTGACAAAAATATTTCCCAGGAGTATCGCAGCATTATTCTTGTCAAATGTATACCCCCGGATTCACGAATCCTCCGTGTAAGACTAAATAAGTCTTACTTGGAGACCGCAGTTGAACAGTATGACATCAGCGTGCCATGAATATTCATGAGGGCATGCTGACTCAACCGCAAGTCTAACACGAACTGTGTAGGAAAGCAGGGGGCTTGTCCGACTGCCGAGCAGTCTAAATGTCCATGCCCCTGCAAGGGTTCGAAAAGAAAAATGTAAACACAGAATAGTGAGACCACTCAAATGTCCATGCACCCAACACCACACTCCCTGACATTATAAACCCCATCACAGTTATAAAAAGTAAAACATTAAATTTATTTATTTTTTATTCTCGAAATAGCTGCCCGTATTTGCGCGGGTGTGCCCATTGCTTAGCTGCAGTTAGCAATCCCGACATGGAAGAGCATAAGAAAGAATGTTTATGCAAATTACACCAAATAGCAATAGTGTAATGGTAGAGCGTTCGCACAAAGAGGAGGCATTCACGGTTCGAGTCCCACCACTCCCCTTTCTATTTATATTTTAAATCAGTATATGAAATAATACCTGACATATATGATTAAAATATTACTAAAAAGCAGTGAAATGGCCTATGTATCAGTGAACAAAATATATATTTTTAAAGGATCCTGATATATAATTGCCCGCAGTTAAGCAGCGCTTTACCCAGTGCAGTATATGTGCCCGTAGTTCGGCAGCACTTTACCCAGCGCAATAGAGTTGCCCATAGTTAAATAGCGCTTTACCCAGCGCAATAGAGTTGCCCATAGTTAAATAGCGCTTTACCCAGCGCAATCGGTTTGCGTGGACGTGCGCGTCAACCAGCTCACCGTAGGGCAACGTGGAGCAATGTAGAGCAAAGTTGCTTAAACACAGCCACACCCCCCTAGCCTGTCTGGACAGTATTAAAATAAAATGAATGACAAGGTTCAAACCCAGGACTCTGTGCACCATAATCAAAGTACTGAACCACTAAGTCATGACAGCTTAGGAGAAACAGCCACTGTTAACATACATATACTTAGAAATGGTAGATTAACCATTATTAAGCAGGTCTGCAGTCAGCCGAGAATTTTCAAAAACGGCCAATCACAAAAAAGTGTGGGAAATGCGGCATATTTAAGCCCCATAGGCGGGAATACTCGCCATAACTGATTGTAGCTCACATCTGCAGTTAGAATGGCTGGTGCTGGAGAGGGTACATGCTTCCGAGCGCAACGTTGGGGCATCGAGGAGTCGAAATACATGGTTTGGCTCCTTGTCCACCGTCATGAGCCAAGACTCCTGCAGGGCCAGTTCCAAGTGACGGAGTATAAGGCAGAGGCTTGGAACCAGTTAGCTCATGACCTCACCAGTGTCACAGGCGTTTCTCGGACTGGGAGCAGGTTCGTCACCACCATGCAGACCTGAAGTGACGGAAGCAGGACCTACTGAACCAATGGATACAAGAGGCCCATGGGATGCAAGATGCCCCACAACTGAGTAGGTAGCCATGGAATGCAGTATGTAAGAATTGATAATTGATTCTGTATAATGGATAGGTATGTCTCACTATCCCTTCATTTACTTCACAGCTGCAGGTGACCGTGCTGCGAATCAGCAAGCTTTTGCAGATAGGCTGCACCACCAGGCAGGTTAGTGATTATTCTGCATGTATTGTTATATAAAATAGGGGAGAGAGCATGAACAAAAGTGTCGTAGTCCAATAATACAACCATAAAATGCCCTGATTAAGTCCTCTGCATGTACTGTCATATAAAAAAGTCAGAGAGCCAGAAAAAGAGTGTAGTAACCCATTAAGAAAGGTAAAATATGTCTGGAATAATATCTCTGCAGGTACTGTCATATAAAATAAGTGAGCGAGCCTGAAAAAGAGTGTTCTAACCTATTAATAAAGGTATAATATGTTCTGAATATGTCTTCCATATGCACTGTAATATCAAATAAAGGAGAGAGCCTGTGGAAAAGTGTGTAATGTAATTAATAAAGGTATAAAACCTGGAGTGTGTCTGTGTCACTTACTTCGAAATGTTGTTGTACCCTTGCATTATACAAATAGTACTGTTTTAATAATTGCTGGCAATGCACAGTTGGGCAGTCCCATCTAAAGTGGGTGATGGAAGTGCTAGTATCTGTGAAGCATATATACAGTCCTCAACAGTCAGTGACTGGCTGGCATGCATAAGTAAATCTGGCACACGAGTAGCTTGTTAAGTTGTTCCCCAGAAATGTGAGTGTGCTACAAGAAATGCAGGGTTATGTACAAATTGAACTGAAAATGTCATGTGAACATGTCCAGATATGTAGATAAAGAAGTATAAATAAAAGCAAGAAATATGTACTAGTAACATCTGCATCTCGGACAGTTAGTATGTCAGTTATAGGACAGGTATATAATGAACTAGCCAAACCTATTACACAACCTAAAGCATGTTGGTAAGTGTAATAATATATGTAGGGGATATACACCTGCAGTCACTAGGAGTGTAGTGTAGACTAAAAGTACTTATAAGATGTTAATTGAGGTTTCTTTCTACACCCTACTGTATGTACATAAACCATGCAATTCCACACCTCAGTGGGTATGTGTAATCTCAAACATTTGTTGGGATATAGGTCCTATTGTTCTATAAATATCTGCATTCACTTTGATGCATGTGCCCTGTTCAAACACCACAATCATGGTGGCCTGTTGCTACCAATCATCCCTGCATGCTGTTGGAATGTCCACTGTCGTTCAGTATATGCATGTGTTATGCTTGCTGTTCAACTGTTGGAACCTTGGTGTGTTGGGTTAATGGGATTATTACTGCATGCTGTTACAACTAATCTTGAATGCTGTTTATATTGTAATTAAACACACCTAATCACAGAACGTATGGGAAGGCCGGTCCCTGCCGACCCACCTCTCCCTCCTCAGCTGGCGAGTGCACCTGGCACCAGTAGGTCTGGTTCCCAGCCCAGGCTCCCCTCCTCCGTTGGTCCTGTGCCACCTTCGGGTGGAAGCGTTGCAGGGGATGGAGCTCTTCCCCCCTGTGCAAGCGTGGGCAAAGAAGGGCCACCTGTCACCCTTTGAAGGGTCCGGGTTGTGGTGCGTAGGGAGATCCAGTGTTCAGTTGCTGATCCCCTACGCTAGCTCGAGGCGAGAGTGGCGCATCTCACAGGTGAGCCTGCCCATCCTACGCAGCCCCCAGCACAGCCACCCTCGGGGCTGTGAAGGTGCAGTGGTGACTGCCCATGGGTGGGGATCTCAGTTCCACTGTTACCATCTGTGGGCTGATGGACTTGCGATTTCCAAACATCCGTCCTCGTCAATTGTGTTCACCCACCCCATGTGTCATACACCGCCCCTGTATGTGTCTTGTTTGTTTACCTCCCCAAACATAACTACTTCCTCTACCTCACTTTCCACTCTCACCTGAAAAAAAAAAAAGGGCAATGTGTACACAAAAAAAAATTATGCCCCATACATGGCTGCTCATTTCGCACACATGTCCGCTGGACATGTAAACTGATAATTATAATTGGCAGTACAACATACTTTGTTGTCCTCACCCCTCTCCCAGGGGTGGAAGGTTTCAAATTTCACTACAAATTTATTGCATATGCACAGCTGTTGCTGGTAAAGAAATGGGCAGCTATGGACCTTCCCTACACCCATCCTGCACATCCCAGGCTTGTTTACCTACTGTCTGTCCCTCTTTGTGCCCCCTTTTTCACCACTTTCAAATCTCTCCATTTTCTTTTCTTTCAAAGAAATTAGCGCGGGGTTAGCAGGAGTAAGCTCTTTTAAGCAGTAGTTAGCGGGTTTAAGCGAGTGTGTGCATGTGTGCGCTTAGCTAAGCATCACTAAGCGTCACGCAAACCTGTTTACAACTGCTTAAAAGTGCCTTAGTCACTCTATGTCAGGGCCCTTGTTCTGCTCAGCAGCAAAAGAAAAAACCTCTGCCAGTCTTGAACTCCAGACCATTGATACAATAGACTGCATGAATTACCACTAAGCCACAGCAGATATACAAATAACTTGGTGCTGAAATAAATATATCACGCATTACAATGAGGGAATGTAAATGGAAATTAGGAATGGCATAACACAAATCCTGTTCTGTGGGTCTTTACCAGCAGTTGTTGTGGAATTGCATGACGTGACTGTGAAAAGAGAACCAGCCATTCTAGCAGGGAATAATGTTACAGTAGCACCTTACAAACACCACACAGTATCGGACCAGGATAAACACTGGCAAAGTTGAATAGGGCAGAGGCCAGACTCCCCAATTGTGACTGCTTTACAGGGATGTCCCTGATTCATAAACAAATGTTAGCTGTGCCCCTCTGAATCACTCTGAAAAGTACTAACATTAGGCAGAAAAGTGGGGAATCACACAATGAAAAATATCAATAGGTGAGAGTAGACACTGCTTGCACATCAGAAAAGGTGTAGTAATACATATGCTCTGATTCCCAAGAAAGTCTCAACTGAAATATGTCTGTAATGTATTACAGGTGTATCTCACTTATATGTACCTTTCACTGAGGCTGTTCAAATATATACCTGAGAGTATCTGAGGCCTGGCAGAGGCAGAAACACACAGGCATATCAGCATTCCCGCTGTTACACACTCTGCAAATAGCTTTGGAAGGAGTTCTACAAGCATGCCCTTATGTAGGAGTACAACACAGAAATATCACAGGATGTAGCCATGTACTGCTAGCAACCAACTGTGACAATGCCATTGTGCCAGTGCTGAAAAGACTGGTGTGGTGCACAGACAAAGAATAATAGGCTAACCTCTAGTTACCATCTGGATATGTCCACAGGTGGGAGCTACGCAGACAGACTACTTGCCTTGATAGACTAACAGGTACACAGCAACCCTGTATGTTCAGCAAGATAAACCTCACACGATAATAAAAAATGCTCTTTGCAGTTCTGCACCCCTACCCAAAGGTACGGCATACCTGTGTATTCAGGCAAAACCAAGGGTGTAGGTAGGCATACTCAGTACTGAAATATGTCCATTTGTATTAAGCAGCCTGTGCTAATGTCAACACAAACAAACCACAAACTGTTCAGAAGTGAGTAACTTAATAATTACAGTATAGCAGTTCACAAACAGTGCATGTGCCACAGGAATACATTGCAATAACTACATTTGTATGGCAGTTAATTGTCTAATTCAGAAAGAAAGTATATACTCCCATGTATCCTGTGTTAGCATTTGGAGGGGTGAGTAAATGTCTACACTGAGAAGTGTGTATTGGAAGCAGCAACATTCAGGTTTGAGTACAACATGTATATCACTGGCTACAACCCTAGCTTCAGATAAGAGACATATACCAACCTTCTGACTGACACAACGGTGTCCAGAGCAAACAAGCATGGGCCCCACCTTGGAAAGCTGAAAGGGCTACGCCTACCTAACCTAGCATTTTATAGCAGTGAGCTGCAATCACAGTGAGTACTGCAATTACCACACAGCAGGCTGCATGCAATTACTTAATGGTGGGCACCAATTGGTGCAGAGGCTGTCACATGCACATGTGCAGATACCTAGAAAAGCAGGCTGTACCTGCTGTCCACACATGCAATAATGCAGGAACAGAGAGAGAGAGACAGAGACACAGACAAAAGAGACAGAAACAGACAGAGAAAACCCAAACACAACCAAAGCAAAAAAATAAAAATAATAAACAACAAAACAGTAACAACAGATGGAGCAGAGAAATACAAAGGTAAGGTATGTAACTCATATGTATGTGCCGGCATGTAGTAGATGTTCCTGAAGAGTATTCTACACACTGTAAATCATCCATATGTGGCAGCAGTATGTATCAGCACATGTGCATAGGGCAAGGGACATACTGCAACTGTTAGTGAAGGGTGGACACATATATGTTGTTGAAGGTTGTTATGTGCATATATCTATGTAAGTCGTAGTGTGTGGCATAGAAAACAGCATGCAGTGCTGATATATGTCATGTGGTGGTTAAACGCTGTGGGACTGATTTGTCAGATTTGCTGTGTTACAGCCAGTGAGGCCTGCTAAAGCTACATGGGCTGAGGACACCAAAATGCATTCTGCACAACACTGTGCAATATAATCACATAACTGTACATCTCACAACTGTTGCATAAGTGATATCCCTACCATGAAAGGTGGACTGTACATGTGCCTATATGTACATCTATATGTACATCAATGTATGTGTATATATATATATATATATATATATATATATATATATATGTGTGTGTGTGTGTGTATATATTTATTTTATTTTTTATTTATTTTACATTTGTTAACCGGACTAGTCTAACTGGATATATTTCCATTTTCAGTAGAGGCCCGGGGAGAAAAGCTCTGGCAATTATAGAACTTAAAAATTAACAGAAAGGATTATAATAAAAGTACAACAAAAAATACTACCTAGAAATAAAAAGTATGCTGTACAACAAGTAATAATAATATAGAGTAGGAAATTACTCTAATAAGTTTAATACTTATACTAGAGAGAGTTTATCAGCATATTAATTTAGGAGCATCAGTTAGTCTATCTTACAAGGAATTAGCATGTAACAATCCATTACGAGTGTTAGTAATTTAAGTAATTAGCATGTAACAATCCATTATGAGTGTTAGTAATTTAAGTAAGAATAGGAGGAATAAGAAGTAAAAGGAGCTATAATTAGTAAAAAGCAAATGATTAGTCAGGGTTGCTGCAGGGGCATAACCAGTGTGTTTTGAGGTGTTTTTTGAGGTTATGGTTAAAGAGAGGCAAGGAAGAAAGTAATATTAGTTCATTGGTCAGCAGGTTCCAGTTTTTCCCACTGTGTTAGAAAAAAGAGAGTCTCCAACCAGGTTGTTAGACTTGCATATGCAAGCAAGCAGTTTCTTAGAAGAGCGCAGGGAATTCAGATTTTTGTAAGGGAGGATGAGATTGGAAAGTATAGGAGTGCTGTTGGGTTGGTAGAAGATCTTGTGGGCAATGGTGAGTTGGGATACTATCAGTTGGTTTTGAAGTTCAAGCCAGCCTAGTTGACTTAGATTCAGACAGTGTTGGGTTCTAAAGGGATTGCCATTGGCAAATCTGGTGATGTTATTACAGGAATTTGTTAGTTTGGTAAGATTATTTTTCTTTAGGTTAGTATATATGGGTGAGGCGTACAGAAGCATTGAGATTAAGTGGGAGTGAGCAATTGTGGTTCTAGCTATAGGAGTTAGGAAAGGTTTGATCCTATATAAGGAGCCTGTTTTTCTGTTGACAGTTTTGATAGTGTTATTTATATGGCTGTCAAAAGTGAGATTATTTTCAATAGTTATTCCTAACAGTTTAGTGGTTGTGTCAGGAAGTATAAATGTGCCATTATTGGAAAACACTGAGAAATCTATGGGCGAGGATTTGTTGGTGGGTTTAAAGAGAAGGAGCTTAGTTTTTTTAGCATTGAGAAGGATGCATCTATTTGTAAACCATGTTTCTACTGTGTTAAATACATTCTGAGTTAGAGAATGTAGTTCTGAAGGGGAGTTTGCTGCGCATACTAGCATAGAATCATCTGCGTATTATATGCAGGTGGCTTGAGGGATTGCTATGTGGAGGTCATTGATAAATAGTGAAAAGAGAAGTGGTCCTAGAATATAGCCTTGAGGGAGTCCGAGGGTAACTGGCTGAAGGGATGATATGTTGTTTTGCCAGAGAACTGCTTGTTGCCTATTGCTAAGGTAGGACCTGAACCATTTAATAGTCTGACAGTCAAAGGAAAGGGATTATAGAATGTTGATGAGAAGGGCATGGTTGACCATGTCAAAAGCTTTTGAGAGGTCAATAAAGAGAGCAGATGAGAGGTTATTGTTATTGCGGTTTCTATTGATGGTATCTATAAAGATAGTAGGGCAGTTGTGGTACTGTGTGATGGCCTAAAGCCATGTTGGCAGTTTGCTATTATGTTATGTTGAGATAAATGATGTAGTAGTTGTCGGTGAATGCATTTTTCCATTATTTTAGCTAAAGGAGATAATAGAGCTATTGGCCTGTAGTTAGAGTAATCATTTGAATTGCCACCTTTATGAAGGGGAATAATATGGGAGATTTTCCAAATATCTGGAATGGTTCCTTCCTTAATGGTTCTGTTAATGAGGATGGATACAGGGTATGCAATTACCTTAGCTGCTTTTTGCAAGTATTCTGATGGTATTTGGTCAGCAGAAGGAGTACAAGGCTTACATTTTTGGATGAGTTTACAGATGAGAGTAGTAGAGATGGGTTGCAGTTTAAATGTTGGTAGAGAAGCTGATACTGTGGTGAGAAGGCTTGAGTTGTCTGGGATTAGTTGACTGGCTAGTGATTGAATGGTCTCTGTGAAGAAAGTATTAAAGATATTGGCAGTTTGCAGGGGGTATTAGGATCAGCCTCAAGAGGGGTAGGTGTGTGTGTGTCCTGGGGAAAGGAGTTTGTTTATACTGGACCAAAATTTTTGGGGATTGTTCTGATGAGTTTGCTGTAGTTTACAGTAATAGTTCTTTTTATCCATAAGTATTGCCTTTTTGTACTATTTCTCAGTTGCCTAAAGTTTTGTTGATCAGAGATATTTTTGTTAGCCCTCCACTTAGCCCAAGATTTGCTCCTCAGTAAAATTTTCTGTCTGGTTTCTTTAGAAAGCCAGGGGGCTGGTTTGGATTTCATTCGGATAGACCGTTTAGGTGCATGTTTATCAAGGATGGATAAAAAAGTAGAGTTTAGATATTTTATAGCCTCTTCAAGTGGTAGAGTTTTTAAAGGGTTCCAGTTACAGGCTCTTAGTTCATTTTGGAATGATTCTGGGCTAAAGTGTTTATTGGACCGTGCAATCCTAAAAGTGGAGGGTTTAGGCAGATCATGTTTTTGTCTTATGATGTAGGTCAAAGTATGATCACTTAAATCATCTGGGAGAGTGCCTACCTTATAAGCTTGCTCCTGTCTATTTATAAGTATCCAGTCTAAGGTACTCTCTTTTTTGTTTGGTTTGTTAATTCTGGTTGTGGAGGTGATACTTTGACTAAAGCCATGGAGGTTAATGTGAGAGGTGGGGTTATCTGCATTGACACTTTTCCAGTCAGTATTAAAATCACCTAGTATTACTGTTTCTTGGGGGTAAGTTGAGGATACCCAGTTTAATATAGCTTTGATTATGCTGATGTTATTACCGGGTGGTAGGTAGATACAGATGATGTATAAAGCTTTGTTTGGGTTGATTTGGAGTTTGGTGACCAGGACTTCTGAATTACTATCCTCAGGAGGGTTACATGGTAGTGTGGAGATGTGAAATCCATCTTTGAATAGAACTTCTACACCCCCTCCCTTACGTTTTATCCGCGCTTGTCTAACTATATAATATCCTTGGGGGATAATGTCATTGTCTTTGGTCCCTGGTTTCAACCAAGTTTCTGTTAGACAAAGGATATCAAAGGAATGAATATCTAAAAGGGCATGGAGATGGGCTACTTTATTGTTAAGACTGCAGATATTCAGATGTCCTATTAGGAGTGAGTTGGGGAGTTTAGGTTGGGTAGTTAGGGTAGCATGACTGGCAGGGCCAGGGTTTGGGTGGATGTCACCATCTAGTAAGGAGAGATTGAGAGGTTTTGTTGCTGAATTGTACTTTAGGTTAAGTAGATATTTCTTTTTACAGTATGATTATTATATTTAAAGTGGGAGAGTGTGGTATTTGGGTAGTAGATAGCTGGGAATGGAAGTGATATTAGTCTGACTGCAAGTGAGTATAGAAGTGTATATTGCTGTTTGTTTTAAAGAGTGGTTGAAATGGTAATAGTGCAGTTTTTCAAAGGAAGTGAGGAGGTAGGTAGAGGTAATGATAATAGAAAGTATAGCTAGGAATATTAGTTTGGTTGGGGTAGTTGAAGTCATTTTCACTGAGATTGATTATAAGAAGTGTTAATGGGTTGGGTTAAGATTTGTAAGAGGTGGAAGTTGATAAGGAGGGTGTAGAAAGGAGGGAATTAGTTCCTGTTAGGCAGTAGAAGAGGGATATGGTAAAGTAGTCAAAGGAGTGGTGTATTGTAATTGGTGAATGAGTAAGGGTGTGTCTAATTGGTTTAAATGGAAGGTAAGTGTGATTGGATGGAAGTGGAAGAGGGAGTGGCTGAAGAAGTATAAGTATAGGACCACTGGGGGTGGGAATTGGGGGTAGGGTAGGGGAGCAGAATGAGCCCGTAGGGCGAACGGAGCAGGTAGACACAAGGAAGATGACAGCAGGACAGTGAGAGGAAACAGTCAGGAGAAAGGTAAGTACAGAGGGAGCTAGGCAGGAAGGTTAAAGTGATATTAGGTGTAAGTGTAAGGGAGCAGACAAGTATTGAGAACTGGCTGGAGGGTAGGACTGATAGTAAGTAGAGAAAGAGGAGAAGTGTTCTATTGAGATGTTATAGTAAGTGGGAAGGAGAGAGGGAAGAGAGGTAGTAGTTGGGTGAATACTGCCACCTAGTGGCCAATCCTTGTAGTAATGGGGAGAGGAACCACTAAAACAGTTAAATAGATGAGCAGGCAGCTCAGATATATGGAAGAAAAAAGCCTGGGGTGAGGTAGGAAAAGGGGATTTACAACTATAAGGGTAGGGGGAAGGCTGCTGGGTATTCTGGCTGTAATCCTACACTAACACCAGGTAAGTGGTAGAGCAAATTCACAAGCAGAGTTACATTAGTTATTGCAGCATATTACATACTTTATTTCACCCTTTTACTTCACTTCTGGGAGAAAGGCAGGACTGCTCCTGTATGGTGTCGGGCAGAGAGGGAAGGTGAGATGACTTGAAAGTGGTCTTAAAAATCCAGTAGGGCTGGGCCAGTACACCAGTTTAATCTGGGTAAGTAGGGTTGTAGAGTTTCTTTCACCCTTTTACTTCACTTCTGGGAGAAAGGTAGGACTGCTCCTGTATGGTGTCAGGCAGAGAGGGAAGGCAAGATGACTTGAAAGTGGTCTTCAAAATCCAGTAGGGCTGGGCCAGTACACCAGTTTAATCTGGGTAAGTAGGGTTGTAGAGTGGGAGTGAGGGACGGCACGGCCAGGAGCACACAGCAGCCACAAGAGGATCCAGGGATATATATATATATATATATATAGAGAGAGAGAGAGAGACGGTGTCATATGTACCGCAACAGGTGTGTAGTGACCAAGGTATGGACTGTAGACAAGTGTCGTTACTGCTGTGCCATCCCCCCTTTCCAAAACACTGTACCCATTAACTACCACATAGGTAGAAATCTACCTAACACTGACGGTGTGATAAGGGAACATGGGACACAGGTGGACAGTAGCCTCCCCTTTGATAAAGACAGTGCCACACTAGACTTGTAAACTGTCTATGTGGTATGTGTCATCACAACAGGTGTGTCATCTAGGGAAATATAGGTCAGTGTTCCCCTCTACTCATCACAATGCCCACTGTGGTATGTACCTCACATGACAACTACAGCAAGTGGAAAGGCCACAGACATACCTCACAAAGGGTAATACTGGCCTCAAACAGATGGTCTATGCAGACTGACTCACAAAACCACAGCTATACTGTATTGCATACCGCCCACACAGAGGTGCCCTCTGCCGGACATACAGAGGTATGTCACACCCATAGCTGTGTGACAACCACCATGGCAACATATCACAATCCCTCCGGGCTACACGTTCTAGGGCCCTAAATCTCGTCAGCTCACTAAACAGCACATGCTGGAGGGATAGGTTCCTATCTCAGAGATATGCCATACTCTGGAATAAACCATCTAGCAATAGCAAACAAGGCTCCTCATTAGCAGTTGTCATAAATACCCCTGATGATTGTTTTGGATATAGGTAATACACCCCGGGAATCACCTCTGTGGTTCTGGTTGACAGGGGCAAGTGAAATCAAAGTACATGTGTGGCAAAGGCCAGAGTAGCATATGGCTAGGCTGCTGTAGGCCCTAGGGCCAATAGCATATTACCTACCTATGACACTATGTACTCACACATGTACTGAATGCAATACCTGCTATGTAAGGTTGAATGAGTGCAACGCTGAATGTGTGCAAGGTCTGTAAAGTTGTGATAGCTTAGTGTGAAGTTGTATCTGACATGGTAGTGTCTATCCTAGCTGTGAGGCCAGCAAAATATGTGTATGTTATTGCTAGGCAGACATAGTAGTATGGCATACGTTGTGACGTAGTTCCTTGTTGACGACTGCGGTGTCCCATTGTACGCTAAAGGAATACATGTATGCTTAGTGAGTGGTACTGCTGGTGAATCCAACTCCCATATGAACTGTAGTACTACCTGAAGCTGTAGGCCTAAACAGCACAGTATGGTGTATGTTCACATTGCTTGGAAACACTGTCTTGTGTATTTCCTGTAGTCTGCACAGAGTACATACCTCAGGCATAAGGGTTTGTAAGTAGTGGCACACAGTACTGTATGGTACACAGGTAAATCTCATCTATGTTGGCATACAGTGGTGTGTTGTATGTTTGTCTAATGTTTGTGTAATTATGCCTGTACCATGCCCGCAATCATATGTGTGTTACAGGGTATACGTGTGTATCTAGCAACATATATACTCTGTTACAGCAGTATGCCACCTATATTAACAACTGTGCACATATGTTAGGCAGGGGTATGGCATCAACAACTAGGGTGGTTTACTGGTACTACTGTAACTGTACTTTACATTCATTGCAATGGATGACATATTTGTTCGTGCATTAGCGTGATATATACCCCTGTGGCGAGGTTGGGCATTGTGTCACAAACAGTGTGCCGGGTACTGTTGTATAGTGGTTTGATATATAGAGTGTGCCAGGCACTGTTAGTCAGTTGTGGCCTGAGAACCAATACGTGGTATTGCACGTGTGTATCCTCTAACAGACAAACAGATGGTATATATGGCAGTGAAGTGATATCTGTGGTTAAGGGTGTAAAGGGTGCCACAGGACACGCTCACACATATTGTTAATTTCTCTTTCAGGCTGATGGCCAACCAACGTAATCGTTGTTACACAGCAGCAGAGGAAGAGGTAATCCGCCACAGCCTGGTGCAGCACTACTCACTGCTGTTTTCCAGAAGCAGCCAGCACCAGCATGAGCGGACTGCACTGTGGCAAGATCTTGTTCGTTGGGTAAATGACATTGGCATGCATAACCAGACATATGAGCAGGTACGCCATTACTGCAGTGATTTAATTAGACATGTCTGGCGGCGTGTGTCTGATATCCATAGACAACAGCTTGCCACAGGTGGTGGGGTGGCCATTCATCCCCCCCTCACCAGAGTGGAGGAGCTGCTCCTAAGCGTGGTGGCTCCTGGACAACAACAGCAACTGCCACAGACATGTGTCGTCATGGAGGCCGGAGCCACCCAGCATGTTGAAATGGAGAGTGCAGGTAACATGCCCTATCTGTAGACTACAGTTACCTGTATTGTTAGATTATGTATACGTGAGATGTGTACTGTGTGTTTAGCAGTTGTGCTGCCTAGTGTTGTGCAATACTGACATTTGGAATATTATCTGTACACCTGTGACTGTCAACTGTTGTTCTACTGTAGTTTAGCAAACCCACAGTAGCAATGCCACAGTTGTGGCCACTGACGAACTCTCTCATATTCTTGTAGGTCCCTCTGGTGTGACAGCAGGGCAGACGATCCATGCTGGTGAGTGTGGTATAACTGCAATATTGGTAATGAAATGTGCATGTCATAGGTGAGGTGTAGGCCATGTACACGTAACACACCTACGCATAATGCATGCTGTGCATGTTTGCTGTAAGACGTTGCACAGCTCAGTAATGTCAGTAGCTGCCTCAATGACATGCAATACACAGAGCATCAGACACCGTACTGCACATTGGATAGGCATAGTCACACAGATAACACATGCAGCCATGGTATGTATACCTGTGAGTGATGGTGCACAGGACATTGCAGAGCTGATAATACTTACACAGCAATGTTGTGTCCATGTACACATTGTGTTCCAGGGTGTAGCCAATCACTGAACAACTACACACATGCATCAAAGCCATGTATACTGTTATTAACTAGGGCTATCTACACTCGCACTGCATGGTCTTGAGCAACACATATTCTGCATGCTGACATGTGTGAGGTGACTGTTTACCTTGTGATACTGTCACCCACCTTCACCCACTATTGAGTATGTGTTGGATTGCTGGTGTGTGTGTGTATCTGCTGTAGTGAGGAGTATATTGGTGTGCATGTGTTCATGTGTGCATGTGTTCATGTGGTCATGTGTTCATGTGTTCATGTGTGCTAACATCATGTACAGATTGTAAAGTGTGTTTCCTGTCTTCCTCTCACAGGTGCTGAGGTTGGGTTGGCTGAATGCAGCAGGGAACCTGAAGTCACTGCCACAAATAGTGGAGATGATGAGACATGTATTGTGGTACAGGCAGGTTTGACAGGGTCTGTCGTTGGTCCACCAATCGACAGTACACAGCTTTCCACCCCATCCATGCGCACACTCATACTGCCAATACATCCCTCATCACCAATGGCCTTAGCCGAGGGACAGCATGCAGTTGGCATTGACCAGGATAGTGTGGTATCCATGGCACTTGCATCCCCTCACAGCAGCCATTCCCGGATTCCTGGAATGGTACCACATAGGCGGATGTCAAGGGGTTCTCGTGGGAGCACTGCTGGTCGTAATGCCCCTGGCAGACGTGCCCGCATAGGTCTTACGACCTCAAGTATGTTCCGGGCTGTAATGCAGGCACAGGCACGTATGGAATGGTACACCAGACAGGGACTAAGGGCGCAGAGGGCCCATTACACTGCTATCAATGACAGTATCCGTGACCTTGCCGGTGCCATCCGGAATTACACCAAGGTCATTGATAGACATTGGGGGGAGACATTAGATGCCCTCCACAATGTGCTTTCCATGTGCCAGGACCGTGCGGGACGTTTGAGACGTTGACGCGAACGTATGCCAGCAACATCAATGGCTGGCAGTCGTTGCGGATGGCCCACAGATTACAGCCGCTCCCATAGTGGCAGTACCAGCCCCATTGCTGGGGCTGGCCTGTCGATTGACCGTCCTAGTAGACCACGTGCACGTGGCTCTGGCCAGTCCCAGCAGGGACATGGGTCCACTCGACATACCTCTGCCTCTGATGATAGTACCCAGTCAGGGTTGGTACCCGATACTGTCCGTAGCACCCCTGTCAGGCACAGGTATCGTGTCTGTGGCCAGAGACAATGATCTGTACAGCCTGGCAGTTACAGTCTGTGGCCGTCCCACAACCTCCCGTATATGGCAGCCACATGGTGGAGCTGTGTGCATGCAGACACACACACATTAACCAAACAACTAGGGCTCACACATACACGCACACATTACATCAACATTGGCCCATGCTGTACTGTTGTCCCTCACACACACACACACACATACATGTCGATTGGATGGGTCAGTGTCGGGCTCTGACAAACCAACAACACACCCTGTGCATATGATGACACCTGTGCCACCTCCTGTCATCTGTAACATTGATGCAGGAACAGGCTAACATGGTGCTGATGCACAGGGTGACATTATAGCAGTGTAGCAATATTAGCATGTTGTCAACAGGAAAGTGTAATGATATCCTTGTAGGTATATCTGAGCAGGCATGATGCATCAAAGCTATGATTGTCAATGTAGCATTGTTTACACCAGTGTTAAGTCTGAGTATGTATTGTCTGCCCATGTGCCACTTGGCTGAAGTGTATAGTGTTGCCAGCATGTGTTAGTGAGTGGACAGTACGTGTGTGATGTGTGCAGTACAGATTAGCAGGTGTACATCTGTGAACATGGTGGGTGCGCACTGTCTGCATGTACGTGCATAGTGGACACATGGGACATGTAACATACCCTGTATTACACATTGTTAACATCTCATAGTATCTCTCGATGGCCAGTATGCATTCTATTACAGATATGTTCTAACATGGGTACACCTGTGTGTATGGCATGGTTTGACATTATGCTGTGGGTGATACTGTTAATATCTGTCAATGTTTTGCATTCTGGTAGTATACACAACCTCAACAGCATGACCATAACCAATCATTAGATGATGTCCTGACAACTGTCACACAGATGTGGGGAGCTCAGTAACAGTTGGATCCTTCCGGTACTATACTATAACAGTAACCTATGGTATTGACCGCCACCTGTTCCTGGGACCACACCTGTTTGGCATATAGCCCTCTTAGGTATATGCAAACACACTAGGGATATGTCCATCCACATCTGTAAATGCATGCATTGGCCTACAATGCATTCTCTGGATGGGACACATATCCTACACAAGGGCATCATACAGACAGATACCTGTTGTCCAACACATGCTGTATAGCTCTAAGCCAACTATAGCATAGTCATCCACATTTACTATACATACTATCCCGACAGTACCACATAGGTGGTAGCCCCCAACATGCATGTTGAGTACCAATGTGTACATACAGCCAAGTGTTATGTCATCTGTCCCTTGGTATCCACATATCCAGAGATATTGTGGAGTCCCTCAGTGTATCACATAAGACATTAGGGACCTGTATGCATATCCACAAGGCTGTTGTACACCTATAATGACTGTCCATTATTGCCAGACATTGTTGTGTATGAACATGTCTGACATGTATCCCAGGCATGTACCCTCACTCACACTACTCTGTAGTAACTGTCATGGGTGTGTGGCACAGATGACCTTGGCCACAGATCACTACAGTGGCTGGCCTTGTCACATACATACATATGTGACCTACAATCTGAGAAGCAGCAGCACAATCTCTCAAAGGAAACAAATGTATTCATGTAGTATGCAGGCTTCACACCTATGTACTAATTGAGGTCGCATGTACATATATTTATTTGCCACACAGATACCTGATGTGTGCAATGCACATACTGTTTTAATCCTGATATGTCATACCATAGTAAAAGCAAAACCCACACCGCATTGACCAACAGTGTCACACACACACACACACACACACTCAGCAATTACAGTATTAAAACTCCTACCTAACTATGTTATGATACTACAGAGATACGCATTAACACGACGCGCTATATGCTTTACTGGGTGTTTTGTTTTCTCCTGCTATATTTGTAGGATGCTGACATCATCAGACTTTCCAAAGAGGATTGTACCTCTTTTGATGTGTTTTCCCAGTCTCCAAAAAGAGCACTCCTCTCAAAGGTATTTACACACATACACACACCCCCCACACACACACTGTCAGCTTTTGCAGGATTCATATACCTACCTACCTATGTTATGATACTAGAGAGATACGCATTAACACGACACGCTATATGCATTACTGGGTGGCTTTTATTATCCTGCTATATTTGTAGGATGCTGACATCATCAGACTTTCCAAAGAGGAATGTACCTCTTTTAATGTGTTTTCCCAGTCTCCAAAAAGGGCACTCCTCTTAAAGGAAATCACACACATACACACACCCACTGTCAGCATTTGCAGGATTTAAACCCCTACCTAGCTATGTTATGATACTAGAGAGATACGCATTAACACAACATGCTATATGCATTACTGGGTGGTGTTTATTATCCTGCTATATTTGTAGGATGCTGACATCATCAGCCTTTCCAAAGAGGATTGTACCTCTTTTAATGTGTTTTCCCAGTCTCCAAAAAGGGCACTCCTCTCAAAGGAAATCACACACATACACACACACACCCCCACACACACAGTCAGCATTTGCAGGTTTCAAACCCTACCTAACTATGTCATGATACTAGAAAGATACGCATTAGCACAACACACTATCTGCTTTACTGGGTGGTTTCTTTTCTCCTGCTATATTTGTAGGATGCTGACATCATCAGACTGGACATGGTAATGTGTGTACACTTTGTTTTATGCAATCCCAGGAATGAACCATGTGGGTCAGCAGGTGTTAACAGCTTGAACAGGACCCCACAATTCTTAGCTTGTGTGATCTATCTGTGGACAAATTGCCATTCCTTCATATGACAACACATATTTATGCACAGATTGTTGATTTTGTGGATACGACATGTGTCTGGGATGTTGATAAAGGGCTATTCAAAGTCTATGTGGGACATGTGTAGCTCCGTTCAGTGATGTATGTCCTGGGTGGCTGACTTGCAAACAGTCTAGCATGTTTGGGAACCATGATCTGCCCATGAACATACCACAGTTGGTAGGGTTGTGTGTTTGTCAGCTTCCAATAGCTCTGTTTATGACTTCAATCATGATGGACTCCATGGCCTTGCAGATCAAACTTCATAGGCTTATTGGACTATACTTCCCATGGTGTGTTGTGCACCAACACTTGTGGGGAGTGCCATATGTTGCTGTAACACATTCAACGGTTTCAGATCCTGTGGAGAGGGTGAGGCTGAACAGACTGTTCAGGTGCAGGGTCTGTTTGTTCTGTAGTTCACTCATGACACATATAGGGAAACAATGTAATCCAACTGCTGCCATGCTTTCGGCTTTGGGGGGAGCTGTTTACCCATTCTACATGTGATATTTCCTGGTATGATGATAGGGCCTTTCGTCAGTGGGAGGTGGGTATGTATATATGGGCCTGTCTGACAGGATGTCGGCATTATCAGTCAGGTACAGTTGGTCCTGACTCAGGACATATATGAGTGTACATTGCTATTTATGACATAGCTGAAGGAGGTGTCATGTTTCAGTCTGGACTCCTTCGCAGCTACTCTTTACAAAACACCAACAAACCTGAGCACTAAACCCCTGTTATACTCTTTTACACACTTAACACCCTACTGATCCTTTGTGATCAGGCAACAGAGTATGTCATCATAATATCCTTACATGTCCAGGGGTCAGTTTCGTGTGTACTCTCCAGTCCAGCTGGTGAATATTGGAATTTTGACACAATGTCACAACTGCCTTATGTACACAGACAACCCTCTCCTCCTCCCAACAAACTCAGATATATGTGAGAGATGCAACTATATAGACATAAAGGAGGCTGAGCTCTCTCGACCCATGACTGGCACAGTCTATCAGGTGGTGAAGGTAACCACACACACCACAAATCCAGTCTCACATAGACCTATAGCAACAGCAATCAAACAACATTATCACACATAAACATACTCAGAGGCTCTAAATAAACTCTGCCTAAGCAGCAGAGACCTCCAAAGCAGAGACACAAACAACTGCTACCCCACTACAATACCCACATATCACATAGTTCACAAAGTCAGTGTGCCACACAGTCACTGCCCTTAGGGCTAAACAACACACCTAATACACTTGTAATAGGTGACACTTATTGTCAGACACACTGACGTCCCACTCACCAGGCCAAACAAGGGGATGGTCACTTTGAGCTGCCTGTCAGGTGCCAGGATCCGCCAGATAACACATGCACTCAGGTCACTCCAAAGCAAGTACAGAAATGGCTCCATCATTGTCCATGCTGGTGCGAATAACCTCAGACGTTCCTCCCTGGACCACATGACATGATACATAGAGGAACTCTCTGATCATGTAGCCCAGGCCAGTATGACCCTGACCTTGTGTAGCATCTTACACTCACCAAGAATGATGTCACAGTATACAGACAAAATTTCACTTTTAACAGTTGGCTAACATATTGGTGTCATTCAAAGGGGATCCAGTGTCTGTCAGCCTGGGGTGACATGCTCGACATGCCACGTAGCTTCGCTGTGGACAGCTTGCACCTGTCACCCTTGGACTTTCGAATACTGACTAAGGCTCTTGCCACCCCCGTAGTGCCTTTTTTAAGCGAGGCTCAAAAGACAAATCCACCTTCATAGACATTACAGGGTAAAATAAACTAAGGGTAATGCTGCTCAACACCAGATGTGTTACCCTCAAAATGCGCCCACTCAGAACTCTCCTCAGTATGGAGAATATCGATATCTGTGCAGTAACAGACACCTGGTTCAGGCTCCCAAATGCACACCAGCACTACCAGGTTATACTTCATACCATGCTTTCTGACCACAAGACTCAGAACAGCCAACACAAATAGGGGGAGTATCCATATACATCACAGATACACACACCTCTGGGTTAGTAGCACTGCACGAAGCATCGCAGACCATACATGTGCAACTAACAGTGCGCAAAACTGACTTAAAGTTCGTAGCCTGCTACAGACCACCCTCCCAAACTCAGGAACCACACTCAGCTTTCCTGGGAACACTGGAGAATATGAAGGTCTCCCCAAACACCATTATATTGGGTGACTTCAAATACCCAAACATTGACTGGGGATACTACTGAAGCCCCAACACCCTCGCCCAACAGTTGCTACTATTTGTAAACTCAAATGCTATGGCACAACCGGTCACCACTCCCACAAGAGGGGATAAGATATTGGACCTGATCATCACCAACATGGGGACTCATATGTTCCACATCAGAGGTATACCCCTCATTGGTAAGGTCAGACCATACATTTATCTCACTGGACATCCATATCCCGTCCCCACACTCATCCTAGGTAATCCTGGTGAACTTCTCAAAAGCAAACGTCACACTTCTCCAAACCAAGGTGGTATCCTTCAAAGACCCTGGGACAGTGGTAAATACGGCTCAGACTGCTGAATCCTTTACAAACGCATTCTATGGACACCTAGTGGACTGCATGGATCGTGCTATCCCAAATAACAACAAGACTCACTCCTCCAATGGCAGGGGACCTGTCTGGTGGACCCCGGCCATTAATAAGCTATACAATGAAAGGAGGAGGCTACTACATGATAGAGCACAATCCCAGACAGGGAAGGCATCTGTGATCTGTACTAGCAGAAAGCTACGATCACTCATGAATTCATCTAAGGCCCGCTTCTAACGGACAATTGCACCAGACACTTAGGACAATCACAAAGCCTTCTTTACTTATGTCAGGAACCTGGGTGGATACTCACTGATATGCTGTGAGTTACTGCATACTGACTAAACATACCCTGAACCCACAGACATTGCCAACATCCTGGCAAACAGGTTCAGTGCAGATGTTTCCCCCCATCCCCCCTAAGGAGCAACTGTCCATCCCAACAGAGTGTAACCTCCCTGACATCACAAATGAACAGGTGAGTGCTGCCCTCCCCAAAGCAGATAACACAGCATCAATGGGACCAGACGGTGTCCCGGCCTGAGTCTTACACGAGCTTCATGACGAACGTAACCCTCACATTAAGTCACTGCTCAATATCAGAGTTACTACAGGATATGACCCCAAGGAATGGCGTACAGTGACAGTGGTCCCGCTCCACAGAGATGGTGCCACCAAGAACCCTGGACAATATCGCCCTATAAGCCTGACTAGCTTGTTCTGCAAAGCTATGGAGCATATTGTCATGGAACTCATACACATAGACATTGGGAACCTACAGACACTGGGTCCTACACATTTCAGCTTTGTTGTGGGCAGATCTTGCCTCTTGTACCTGTTTGTATTCTTTAAACAGTTACCAGGTCCATAGACGTATGGAAGGTTGTCCACACAGCCTACCTGGACCTTGCAAAACCCTTCAACACAATACCCCACTCGGCCATTATACATAGGCACACCAGCGTTGATATCAACACATATCTCACAAGATGGATTGCTAACTGGATCAGGGATAGCACCCACATGGTCAGTATTGCAGGTGCCATGTCTGACTATACACCAGTTACACATGGCATCCCACAAGGCTCAGTCCTGGGACCTCTCTTGTTCAGTATATATTTGTCTGATGTACAGGCTAACACAGGAGGAATATGGCTGACCATGTTCGCAGATGACTGCAAACTGGGTGCCATGCATACTCAAACAGGGTCTCACAGAGATGGATGACTGGTGCCAGAGCCATGGCCTACAGCTAAATGCCATTAGATGCATAGTCATCCCCTTTGGGAATTACAACATGCCCACACATTACCACATAGGTGGTAATCCATTACGTACAGTAGGAGTTGTTAGGGGTTTGGGGACACGACTTGTTCGTACTCTCGCCTTTGACAATCACGTTGCCAAAGTGGTTAGACAGACCTTCTATATAGCCCACCTTATCCCATATGGTTTCACATCTAGATCAAGTGAGGTCATTGTGCCCCTATACTCATCACGACCATGCTTGGTTACAATGCCCCATTTGGGATGTACCTTACCCGACACCTGCAGCAACTGTAATGGCCACAAAAGTTCCTTAACAAGCAGATCTAGGGACTCACACAGATGCCCTGCGCAGTTCGGATACAGTAACTCCTGCTCTACTCAGTCGCTTACCGCCTACTCAGATGTGATGTGTGCCTGTTGTTTAAGGAAATGTTCAACCCAGAATTAATGGACATGCTCCACCTCAGGATATCTGAATCCCTTGGAGCTACACACTCCAGGGACATAAACCTCAGCACAGATGTTAATAGGACATGCTGGAGGGACAGATTCTTATCCCAGAGGCTCCACTCACTCCGGAATGTAATCCCGGTTCGCATAGGCAGAGCCACCCACTGACCACCTACAGGAGACATCTTGACAAGTGGATGGGTGATCGTATGTTTACCCCTGGGATATCTTCTGGGTCCCTGCTAGACAGAGGCACAATGGACTAAACGTACATGGACTATCTTGTGTGACCTACTATTCACAGGCACAGTATACTAATCTGACAGGGTTGCGAAAGCCAAACACACTCTGGCTAGGCTTGTACATGCCCTAGGGCAGATAGCCTAGTATCAACCTCTGAACCTATGATAATGTTCGGGATGCACATTGTTTATTGATGATACTGATTGCAGGATTTTTATCTTCTTTGCTTTCCCACTTTCTATGAACAACTTAGGTATCTGCAGAACATATTTGATTATGACAGGGTTCCACTATATTATATATGTGTCTGTTGTCATTTAACTGTGTGCACAGGGCAGATTGCTGAATAGTGAGAGGTTCCTGGGTTAACACATGCAACTGCCGGATATGTGTGGCCCACTGCTGTACTCAGACATGGCCTAAGTGTGTGAGCATGCCCAGTTTGGACTTTCAGTGTTTTGTTGCCTGACATTTCTCTCATTTATTCAAGTGTGTGAGCATGCCCAGTGTGACCTTTCAGTATGTTGTTGTCTGAGGTCCACTACATTTGTTGATGTGTGTGAACATGACCAATATTAACATTTATACTGTGTGTGTTGAAAGTCAGGTTCTATTCTTACTGCAGGGCTCACCTTTATGTCATAACTCGACAGGGATTATGCTGTGCCTGCAGGGTTTCCATGAGATACTTTGCATAGATTTATCAACATTTCTTCATACAGGCTGACCACTGCAATACTGTCATGGTTTAGTGGTTCAGTACTATGACTATAGTGCACAGTATCCTGGGTTCAAGGCCCGTCACTGCTTTATATTTTCATACTGAGCAGACCAGACTGCTTAAGGGCCAGTATAATAAATATGAGCATGTTGGCTTTTGTTCAGCTATGCCCTACTTAGACCAAGCTTGTCCGACATTGCTCAACATTAACCAACATTGCTGAACGTTGCCCAATATTACTCAACATTGACCACAGTTGTGCTAGTTGGTGTGTGCGAAGTTGTTTACATATACTACATGGTGGTAAATGCTGTTTAGCACTGCTTTATATTGCTTAACACATGGCAATCATGGCTCAGATGGTGCTGTAGGGCTGCCTATGTCGGATGCACATACTAGACTCCCTATACATGTTTGAAAACAAGTAGTGTCAAGTTAGGCAGCCCTTTTACTATATGTGCGAGTCAGAGAGAGGTATCATTTCCAGAGTTCCTACTGAGCCAGTGTATGTGCTATGCGTTACCTCTTTGCCAAGGCCAAAGCATACTGGGCATACCTCCTTCTGCCTACTGGGGCAGGCTCAGGTTGTTCCTCCTCCGAGTCACGCTCTGCCTGTGATGGCCTTGGCAATGGTGGGGGGGCTGTTTGGCTCGGGCCTATGTTGGTCATGCTGCAGCTGTTTTCGCAGGATCATATTATGTAGCATAGCACATACCATGACAATTTGGGTACATGTAGTTGGTGAGTACTGTAAGCCTCCACCAGATGTGTCCAGGCACCTGAACTGTGACTTGAGCAGGCCAAACACATGCTCGATTACATTTCGTGTTTGTGCGTGTGCCTCATTATGGCATTCCTGTCCAGGTGTGTGTGCGTTTCTGATGGGTGTCATCAGCCACGGCTGCAGTGCATAACCAGCATCCCCCACTAGGTGACCAAGTGGGATGTCCCCAATGGCAAATGTCTGGTACAGCTGCGTCAGATGCCAGATATGGGAATCATGGTAGCTTCCAGGGCAGCCAGCACACACATTCAGTATTATGCCCTGGGCATCACACATGACCTGGCAGTTGATGGAGGGGAAGCCCTTGCGATTGAAGTAGACCCTACCCCGCTCACCGGCTGGTGCTTTGATGTGTATGTGCGTGCAGTCTATTGCACCCACTACCTCAGGGTATTCCGCTATTTGCTGGAAGAGATGCATATTGCTGGCCAATACCTCATGGGAATTGGGGAAATATACATGATCACCGACATATGCTGACATGGCATCCAGGAACTGGTGCAGTACCCTGGATGCTGATGCCTGTGATATCCCCATCATATCACCAGTTGGTCTCTGGAAGGTACCTGTTGCTAATAGTCTTAGGCCAACACATACCTTGGTTTCCACTGGGATGGGTTCCCCTCTGTTGGTTCTGTGTGTGAGGCGTGGCCTGCACAGCTCAACAATTTGCTGCAAGAGGTCTCTGTCCACTCTATAGCGCTCCACTATCTCCAGCTCATGTAGCCCCTGGTAGGTTACCCTGGGCCTGTACACTCTTCTCCGTCTCCTCACTGTGGGTTGTCCAGCAGCATTTGCATTGTCACCACCCTCAGCATGTTGCATATGTCGCCTTATAACAGCAATGGCAGCCCCTAACATTTCTTTGTCTCAGTAAAGCTTTTACAGTTTTCATTTCTATTAGCTTACTGCAGTGTTGCAGTGTCTCTTGAGAGAAACATAATGGAATGTTGTTTGCAGAGTTTTAAGTGCTGGGCTGGGCTGGGCTTGTGTACTGCCTGTGTAATTGTCTGATTCTGATTGTTTTCACCTGCTAGCTCTGCTAGTACTCCCTGGTAACTTCCTACTATTTGTTGTGCTTCCTTTTTCCTTTCTGTTTCCTCAGGGGGGCAGCACCACGCACACAAGCGCAAACACGCGCACAGCAGCTCACACGCGCGCACACATGCTTACACTGACTAAAACTTGCTTATTCTTGTTAAAACGCGCGCACACCGGTGCAAATGCGCTTACAACTCTTTAAACAGCCTTATACATGCTTACTCCGGCTTAAACGCGCGCACTTACGCTTACACGCGTGCACACAGTCTTACTCGGATTTACAGGTGCGCACCCGCTTGCATACACGCTCAGCAAGAAACTTTAATGTTATCCACGGCATACACCTTCGATTTCTTGCCTTTATCTAGCCTACCTGTTGACACCTCTTTCAATGATGTGTACATGACAGCTGACACATGCCACTCTGCTTCAATGAGCTTCACTTCTTTCATACATACCCCCCTCATGCTGTCACCCATCTTCTACTCTGTTACTCCCCTTATCCTACTCCTACACTCCACTGACTGTGCTCATTTGCTATGTAAACTTGCAATTCACTATCCTAACCTTCATTTGCGTAGGATTGCCTACTAATGCTTGGTTACATCTCTTAGACTGAGCTTCCCCCCTTAGCAACCTCTACTCGGTGGCCATGTTGTCTTCAGCCTGCCATTCCCTTGCATTGTAAATTCATATTAGCAATAAAATCCACATTTGTGGATCTTAATTATTGATTTTCTGGTTTTTAGGGCGCAGCGCGTTTGAGCGGTGCTGCGCTATGCTTAAACCCCGGAGATCGGGATGAAAAAAAAAAAGTTATTTTATTTTTATTTTGCATCACTGAACATTGTAAAACAAAAAAGGCGAACCAGGAACAACTGCAGACAACTGATTTATTTATTTATTTAACCAAAATTGTACTAAGCGCTTTCACCCACACACATCAGGGCATCTTCAGAGTACTGACAATCCTTGTGTTGAACCTCTTTTTAAATCCTTATGTAAATCAGATAATTGAACAATTAAACAATTAAACAAATTATTACCTACGCAGCTAAAAATTCTTAAAGGTACAATCAGCAAAAATGAACATAAACAGCCAGGACTTGTGCAAACTTGTTAATTTGTAAATGTAATAAAACCTTCTTGTCAAAAACTATGTATATGTAATACCAATAAATAAAAGTAAAAATACATATATAAATATCTAGATAATAGTATAAATCTAAATAATTATTAAATATAAACAATTGTTATACAATCCAGCATAAAATCATTCATTAAAAAATTTCCTAACATTAAAATTCATATTGTTATACAAAATATTTAAAACATTAAATTATCAGATGTTAACCTAATACATAACAAGATCAAATAAATTGAGACTTGTACTTTAGTATACTTGATATAGAAATATGTTCGTTAATACCAGGGCTAGAACTTGCATTTAGCCATAATTGCCATAAACATTCTTTAGCCTCAAGTAAGGTGTTGTCATCACTACCTTTGTTATTATTGTAGTATACAATTCTGTCAATAACAAAGAATAAAAATCTCTTAAAATTCTGGCATCTTAGACTATGCATATAAAGAGAACTAGTATTTTTCTGTTTTTTAATATCTCTAACATGTTCCACTATCCTTTCTCGAAGTTTCCTTATCGTTTTGCCAACATAGAAGGCTGGGCATGATGAACATATAGCTAGGTACACCACCATTTTTGTGTTGCAATTACAATGACCTGGGCATCTAATTGTTTTGCCAAAATTTTGTACCGCAACATATGGTCCATCATTAATAAATTTACAAGTATGGCATGCCCCACATTTGCTCATCGAAGATGTGTTGAACATATTCTTATTATTAACTGCCTCAAAATGTTCTTTAAGATTCATCCCCCTGCTATAAGTGACCTTGGGCCCAGTCCCTAAATTATCAATAAGGTCACCGTTGTTCTGGAGAATACTTATCCAGGTCTCATGTACTATATTAACTATCCTGGGTGATATATCATTAAATGATATAATAAAGGTGTCATTTCTAGTAGTGTTATTAGTCCTAGATATACTGTTGTCAAAACCGTACTTTAATATAGGTTTGTATATTTGATGTCTTTTAATATAAATCTCTTCACTAACTTTAACAATTAATTCTAATGGATAACCTCTATCCAGAAACATATCTGATAATATTTTAATCTCATTGTAAAATTAATGTCTTCACTAATAATTCTAGAAAATCTGACCATCTGTCCCTTTACTAAATTCTTTTCTGGTAATAGGGATGGCAACTATCAAAATGTAAAAAGAATTGGAATGAGTTTTTTCCTAAAAATACTTGATTCTAACTTGCCCATGTTTTTATAGAATAAAATATCTAAATACTCACAATTGTTGTAAAATATCTTAAAAGTGAAATTCAAAAACTAGATGTCGCTTTTAGAAAATTTTCAAACTCAATAAGCATTTCTCTGTTGCCCTTCCAAAAATAAGAATGTCCCAGGTACCTTAAGTAAAGGGCAATGTTAGGCCAGAAACTAGAAGTAAAACACTTTGTGTTTCCCATAAGGCTAACACCAAATTGGCATAAATGGGGGCATTTAGCCCCCATGGCCACACCTGTACTTTGTTTATAATATTCACCATTAATAAACATAAAATTGTTTTCAAGTACAATAGCCATCAGTTCACGTAACAATTTGCATTTAGCCTTATTAGACTCACTAAATTTCAGCAAACTTGTCTCAAACATTTCAAGACCTAAGTCATGAGGAATCACTGTGAATAGGTTGACAACATCAATAGTTACCATTGTCATATCGTCTTCAATATCAACAAAATGTTCTCTAGCTTTTTCTAGACAATGCCAGGAATCTTTTAATATATGAGGCAGATGTTTTAAAGTTCCCTTACAATGCAAGTCTATATAAGCAGCAATGGCTTCAGTCTTTGAACCCCTGGCAGAGACTATGGGCCTAAAGGGTGGATTGTGTATGTCCTTATGGATTTTGGGGATACCAAAAATGGATGGCGTCATTGGATGTTCCACTAATAAAAAATTATATTCATCTTTAGTGATGACTCCATCCATCAAAAATTCATATAGATACCAATCCACCTTAACATATGCCCTTTCCATTTCATGTTTTGACACTTTTTCATATGTCGTATTGTCACTCAACATTATTGTCATTTTGTTCAAATAGTCTGTTTTGCTCATAGTAACAACCCCACCCCCTTTATCGGGTTTCATTACCCTATATTTGTCGGTAGAAGTTAATTCCTTAAGACAAAATTTTTCAGCGGAAGTCAAATTATCAGAAGTCATTTTTTCATTCTTTAATATTCTTCTGATTTGTGTTTCACATAATCTCTCAAACAAATAAATCATTGGGTTCTGTGGGGGGTATAAAAGTACTACTCCTTTTTAGAGTAAAACTAGTATTGTCTCTCTGGTTACATTTGTTGTTAACAAAAACAGCTTAAGGTTAAGTGCTCTAGTGTAAAGTTTTAAATTAATCAAAATTCTACCAACATCTAATTTAAATGAAGGGACAAATCTAAAACCCTTCTTAAAAAGTTTAACATAGGCAGCATTAAAACAAGTATCAGTATAATTGTATATACTAAACCCTCCTTCTGTAATAACAGAACAGTGCCAGTCAGTGTTATCAGTGTCCTTCTCCTGTGTAAATACCATAGAATATGGCAGTCTATCACCACTATCCATATAATTGTGGCATGAAGTGACACTGTCATAAATATCACTCATAAAATGACTAGCTTGATAAACTGGTGCCTCACTCATACATGTTATAGTATTACTACTGTGACTACTATTTAGCGGTACCAAGAATTGGTTCTGTGTGTTGTCTTGTAATATGGTCGATTCTGCTGATATTGTTGACCCCCATATCTGTCCCGGAGCCGCTCTGACCTTCTCAGTGTCGGCTCCTCTAAAAAAACACCTTCTCCATTCTCATTATTAACTCTATAGTTCTGTTGTAAACTGGAGTGGCTGTTAGTGGTATTCAAGTTGTTCTCAGCAACTGAATCGGCCACAGGCTGTTTGAATAACCGCCTCATGCTTTTAAACTCTTTGAAATGCACATACACTTTTTTATTCTTATAATCATTGGTGTCCCTTATTAATTTAAGATTCTTAGTTTCTAGCCCTTTACTAATAAATCTATCCATATCTTTGATAATATTATCAAGACAAAATCTATTAAATTCAAATAACAAGTCCTGGCGAATATTCTTATCTAAAATGACCAATTGTTCATTTAAAACAGCAAGTTTACAATTATTGTTACGAATAATTAATTTAATCAGTTCTATACCTGTTCTATCGAACAGTTGCAGCAGTTCATCAAATAGTTCTGTCCCTTCTACAAATCCAAACGGAAGTTTGAACACACAAAGTCCCTTAGGTACTTGACCAAGCTCAAGGGACCTCTCCAGAAAAGCGTTGTCCATCTGTAAAGTTTTAAAAGATCTCAGAGTCTTTTCAAACTCTGACAACTGTTTGTTCAAACTACCTAAGTCATTGTTTTTGCTCCGTGAGCCATCCTGGAAAACTGGAGCAGCTAAAATGTATTTTTGGCCATTGGCATGCTTCCTCATGTAAATGCATCCTTTTTTTTTTGGAGCTGTTACGGCTCCGTTTTGTTATTTGCAGAACCGTACTCAGTTGTCAACTGAGTACATTTCTGCAAATAACACTACTCCTACTCGGACAGGTTCGGGTTTCCTGGATTGCAAATTTACCTCATTTGCATAGCTTTCACCTGCAATTGAGGTAATTTGCATATCCAAGCCCTGTCCATGTAGGACTCATTTTGAGAGCTCTGTTGCACGCCCCTACCGGCTGTTCCTGGATCGCTCGGCGGACATGTTGGCTGCATGGAGTCTTACTCTACTCTTAGACTCCATGCAAGCCTTCATGAATTCGGCCCATAGACTTTCAACAGTTACACTTGCTAGTACGTTTAGGAGGAAATAACATTGTAGTGCACAAAAACAGACTGAACCCCACACCAATGAAATCTGCCAGGTAGTAAAGACAGAATTACAGTATAAGTACAAAAGTGATAACATGTATTACTGACAGCTGTCTATGCAAAAGCAGCTTCTTATAAAGCAAGCTCCCACATCACTGTTAAGTAAAACAGACATTTACCTAGGAAAAAAAGTATAATAACAAAGATTGCTCAAGAATGTACCAGCAGAGGCATTTGGGAAAAAGTAGCTTGGAACAATGACCCACTTCTTCAGAGATGCAAAAATATGTGGTTTATTTGGAAATTTGAATGTAAACAAACGCTTGCATTAAGTCGAATAATATAATCGGGGGTGGGGGGAGCTGATTGGATTTAGATCTGTTCAAGTGAGCTAAGGCACTGCAGTACAATATGCAGTAGTAAGGACTGTACATAGTGGCAATCATTGAGAATGAAGAATCATGACTTACCAGAATTGTATCAAAATTCACCTGTGTCCTGTCATACTTGTACTGCTTTTTATTACCTTGAGTGATCTGAAGAATGTGGATCCATCTTTTGCCCACTTACCTTACTCATTCCTTCTGTGTACAATGAGTTAGTGGCAAAATTACAAGGCTCTCATGGTAAAGTGTTAGGCTTTTTTTTCTTTATGTCTTTTCCCAAATTTTCAATTCCCCTGAGGCACTACAAACAACATCAATGTGCATGATTCCAGTTGAGTGATTCTTCAAAGATGTCCATCTGTATATGCCCACTTGGTTTGTCTACCACCTAAAAAATTCCTCTAGCCTTCACTGATGGCTACTGCACAGCTGTACAGTGCAAAAAAGAACCCTCACCTCAGAATGGACAGTTTACCATCAGCCACTCAACTTGTCTTCCTGGCAACCTCTCTAGTAGTTCTGCTGCTAACCAAACCAAGGTCACTGGCATCACAGATACAATCTCTCTGTACCATTGTGTTATCCCTTATTTTTTTAAATACAAGTAATCTCCATGGTATCCCTGAAGTCTCAGAACAATCACTAAACAAGTGTAGTGGGTCCAAAAACAAAACAGTGTAAGAAACTTCTCTGTGTGGAAGATTTTCAGTCCATATATCTGTAGTTAATCACTGTATATTAATCAGATCAGACAATACTAGTAGAAGTAGCAAACTTAAACTCGTCTTAAGTCAAAACAAAACAACATAAAATAATAATAGAAAATATATAATTGTACAACATTACTAAGTATTCAAACGTAATCCAAGCAAGGCAGGCAGTCTGTTTCCAGTCGGAAATCCTTTATTAAGTACACAGACAAGCGATCCAAGTAAAACAAACAAAAATAGAGTAATAATTTCCTCAAAAGCTTTCTAAATATATATATATATATATATATATATATATATATATATATATTTATATACACACACACACACACACACACACATATATATATATATATATATATATATATATATATATATATATATATAAAATCAGGCAAATGAGTGGTTTATTGTGCTGTAAAACAAAGTGTTATTGGTAAACATGTTAAATTCACATCCCTTCCCCCATCAGTGTGACATTCAAGCTAGTCCTGCACTACTTAATAGCTGTCATAATAATATAACCCTTATGTACTTTAAATAAAATTTATAATGCTGTGGTACCTCTTATTTAACCATATTATTAAGTAGATTATTAAGTCTGTGATTTTTATCCTAGACAATATACTACGTGGCTGGAAATATATCAACCTTAGCCCATTTGGCAATCAAAAAATATATATAAATATATACATATACATTTTGCATGTAAAAATCAATTTCTATTTTCATAACCTATTGTTAACAAAGATCGCTTTCGTCCTTCTAGACTTCTTCAGGTCTGTGTACAAGAACCCTAAAAACTATCTATAAAAATTTATATAATTGTATAATTAGTTAGTATTGTTATTACACATCATTTTGAATAAAGTGGAAAAAAAGAACCAGAAAAATAAAAATAAGAAAAAATGTATGTATGATGATGGAAACAAAATATACACTTAAATTACATCTGATTTAAAATGGTATTTAAAACCAACTAGTAGACTAAAATAAAATTAGTCATAAAATAAAATAAAATTGGTCATGTAAACAATGTGGCAATTTTCTAAGTTCCAGTGCACTTTTAATTGAACAGTAGTAGTTTAGTCCAGGCTTTCTAAAAGAGTTCAGCTTTAATTGCCACATGAGTTCATGTTTCTCCAGAATATTCGGGATGTCGCCTTTTAAGATCACCCATGTACTCTTTTAGGAAGCCTGGACTAAACTGCTACTGTTCAATTAAAAGTGCACTGGAACTTAGAAAATTGCCACATTGTTTACATGACTTATTTTATTTTATGACTAATTTTATTTTATTTTAGTCTACCAGTTGGTTTTAAATACCATTTTAAATCGGTTGTAATTTAAGTGTATAATTTGTTTCCATCATCATACATACATTTTTTCTTATTTTTATTTTTTCTTTTTATGGTTCTGTTTTCCACTTTCTTCAAAATGATGTGTAATAACAGGTTCTGGTACACAGACCTGAAGAAGTCTAGAAGGATGAAAGCGATCTTTGTTAACAATAGGTTATGAAAATAAAAATTGATTTTTACATGCAAAGTGTATATGTATATATTTATATATATTTTTTGATTGCCAAATGGACTAAGGTTGATATATTTCCAGCCATGTAGTATATTGTCTTGGACAAAATCACAGACTTAATAATCTACTTAATAATATGGTTAAATAAGAGGTACCACAGCATTATACATTTTATTTAAAGTACATAAGGGTTATATTATTATGACAGCTACTAAGTAGGGCAGGACCAGCTCGAATGTCACACTGATGGGGAAGGGATGTGAATTTAACGTGTACCAATAACACTTTGTTTTACAGTGCAATAAACCACTCTCTTGCCTGATTTTATATATATGTATATATATATATATATATATTTAGAAAGCTTGTGAGGAAATTATTATTCTATTTTTGTTTTGTTTTAATTGGATTGTTTGTCTGTGTACTTAAAGGATTTTCGACTGGAAGCAGACTGCCTGCCTTGCTTGGATTACTTTCGAATACTTAGTAATGCTGTACAATTACATATTTTCTATTATTATTTTTTGTTGTGTTTTGTTTTGACTTAAGACGAGTTTAAGTTTGCTACTTGTACTACTATTGTTTGATCTGATAATATATCATGATTAACTACAGATATATGGACTGAAAATCTTCCACACAGAGAAGGTTCTTACACCGTTTTGTTTTATTTTTTTTAAATAATGATAATACTAATTATAAAAATATCAATAATAGAAAGAATGAAAACAAAATACGTAGGCAGAGTTTGAAAAGTAAAGAGCAGCAATGCATCATATACATCTGGAGAAATTAATTTCATTTTGCATAATCTCACTGGAGTTTCATTAGATCAGTAATTTTAGTTCAGCAGGAATAATGGAAAGTAGCTAGTAATCAGACCCAGAAAATGATGTTCTAATATTTTAAGCTATACATCATCAAAATCTTGTAATGTCAACATTTGCTTCAGTATCTGATTGTACCTTAGAACCACAAACGTGGAAACCATTTTGTGAGTGTTCTTTTTAAGTTTATTCAGAGATGAGGAGAGTTGTACCCTTAGTGAAGTAGATTCACTGTAGCTTAATCCCTCAATTAATATGAAATTGAATGGGACTCGAAGATGATAAATTCATTTTTTCAGCTGTTCTGATGATTTTAATTTTTGATTATTAATGCCATGGATTTAAAGATATTACTGAAAATGAAGGATTATATTTTCAGCTGTGACATGTTGATGTGAAATCCATAACCTTAAAAGAGGTGTGTGATTATGTTAGAACAAAAGCAGAAGGTGAGTAATTAGAACAATTCAATGTCAGCAACTTAATACAGTTTATAGTGCGGAATGTATATTTACTTGTACTTTTGTATTTTATTGGGGAAAAGTTTAATTGGTGAGCTGTTCCATTTTGTCTTATCTCATTAAAATATGTTGCCAGCTAATTCATATTTTTAGTTCTAGTGGAATGTACTTTTTATTAGTGCTTAATTCTGTTGTAATTTATCACTGACAAATTTTCCCTGCTGTTTATCCGTTTCTTATCTGAAGAAGGTTTTTACCGAAAGTGCTTATCCACCCTAAAACTTTGTTTTATGCTACTTGCATTTTTACTGTTTACATTGCAATGGTGGTGCTGCGGTAGCGTTGTCGCCTCACGGTAAGACGTCTGGTTCGATTCTCAGCTAAAGCGTCTTCTGTGTGGAGACATGTGTGAATGGGCGTACCTTCGTTGAAGGTTGTGCGTCAGGGCTGGCAACTCGGTACGTAAAAATCTAATGCCAATCATTAGCGGACCGGAGTTCCGCTGTGGTGACCCCTAACAGGGAAAAGCCGAAAGATACAACAACATTAAAGAATTTGGTTTTTAACGTGATGTGTTTGTCTCATGACAGCCTTGTTGGAACGTTTTGTCTAAACTGGAAACACTCTCCCATCAGCTTAAACAAGAGAATAAAACTTCTTGTGAAGTCCTCCAAAGCAAATTATGAATCCAATTAGTTTCCTCAACTAAAGACCCCCCCATAAGGCATTCTTCAGTAACATCCGTAACCTAAAAGGAAAGGCCCAGATTTGTGCTGATCTGGTAGTTAATGATACCACATATACTGAGCCTTTGGACATAGTTAATCTGTTGGCCGACATGTTCTGTGAAAATGTCACTCCCCTGTCCCTGCCACACATACCCCATGACATTCCTGCCACCTGTTCCCTACCTTATATCTCTAAAGAGCAGGTCATTAATGCCCTCTCTAGGACCAGGAACACAGTTACACCTTCTTCAGTTATGTCAGAAACCTCTGTGGCAAAGCCCAGGTTTGTTCAGAATTAGTACCTAACAGTGTCACTTACACTGATCCTGTTGACTTAGCCAACCTCCTAGCAGATAGGTTCAGTGCAAACGTCACTCCTTGCCCCCCCACAAAGGCCCTTTCAGTATCCCCGATACTTGTCCTGCACCTTACATCTCCATAGATCAAATGTTAAAGGCCATATCCAAGGCAAAGAACACAGCTTCCATGGGACCTGATAGTATCCCAGGCTGTATTCTGCACCATCTCCAGCAAGAACTGGCTTCATCATTGAGCACCCTATTCAACCAAAGCCTAAGTACAGGCTTCATTCCAGCAGAGTGGAGAACTGCCATTGTCATCCCCTTGCACAAAGGTGGTGTCACTACTGACCCTGGTAACTATTGCCCCATTAGCTTGACAAGTCTGATCTGTAAAGCCATGGAGCATATTATTATGGATTTCATAAACAAGGACATAGGCAATCTCCAAGCACTTGACCCCACCCAGTTTGGATTTGTCAAGGGCATATCTTGCCTGTTGAACCTGGTTGACTTCTTTGAGACTGTCTCCTAGGCCCTGGATGCGGGAAAGTCAGTACATACAGCTTACCTTGACTTGTCCAAGGCCTTTGACACAATCTTCCAATCGGGTATCATTGAAAAGATAACAACTTAGCGTAAATTCCTATCTCACCAGGTGGGTGACCACCTGGCTCACCGACAGGACACTCAAGGTCAAAATAGGGACTTCCACCTCAGATAGCAGACCTGTCACTAGTGAAGTTCCCTAGTGATCTGTCCTGGGCCCCTACTGTTTGGCATCTACTTCTCAGACAAAGACAAAAGGCCTGTAGCTGACCAAGTGTGCAGACTACTGTAATTTGGGTGCTGTGATTGACTCCCCAAATGATGTTAGCATACTGCAAGAGGGTCTCACAGCTACTAATGACTGATGCCAAAGTTATGGCCTCAAGCTAAATGCAAAAAAAATGTATCATACCGTTTGGCAGAAACCCAGCCCCTACTGATTACCACATCAACAGCAACCCCCTAAACACACAACCTGTGGTGAGAGACCTGGGTACTCAGGTTGATAACAGTCTCACATTCAACCATCACATAGAGGCAGTGGTCAGAAAAGCCTTTTACTTGGGTCATCTCATAAGTAAAGGGATTGCATCCAGAAAAAAAGAAGGCTATTACCTCTCTATACTCCTTCCTCATTAGACCAGTAATTGTGTATAACACCCCGTTTGGTATGTACATCTTCAAACACCTGCACAAACTGTAAAGGCCACAGAAATACCTCACAAAGAGAATCCATGGCTCCAAGACCTGTCCTTTGCGGACAGGCTCAAATCACTTTCAATTTACTCTGTATCGTACAGATTGCTCAGAGGTGATCTGTGTCTCGCCTACAAGGCTATCTCGGACCCTGCCCTACTAGAGACGCTCCATATCCATAAGTCTAACTCCTTGTGCATTACCCACTTGAAAGGCCTGAGTCTAATATGTGATATCAGTAAAACCTGCTGGAGACAGGTTTGTCTCCCAGAGGCTGCCCCATCTCTGGAATAGGCTTCCGATACACATCAAACAGAATACCTCGCTGACCTTCTTCAAGTGCAACCTTGATGAGTGGGTGGGAAACCAAAAATTTGTCTAAGGGGTTCCACCTGTGTCCCTCATTGACAGGGGCGACAAGTGCTGACTGAGGTTTCTTTTTGGGGATAAACTCTTGGCTAGGCTTGTAAGGGCCCCAGGGCTATTAGCCTCGTACCCTCCTATGATTCTATGATAACATACCATGGTGCATCCTACATGGACACCAACAAGAATTAGCAACACCATTGGGTAGTCTTTTCAATCATAGTCTAAGCAACAGCTTCTTCTCAGCTAAAGGAAAAATGGTCACTGTTATTCTCTTGCACAAAGGTGGTGCTTCCACTGACCCTGGGAACTATAGATCTATTAGCCTGACTAGCCTTGTCTGCAAGGTCATGGAACTAATCATCATGGGCCTTATCAACAAAGATATAGGTAATAGAGGTAATCTCCAAACACTTGATCCTACTCAGTTTGGATTTGTCAGAGGGAGATCATGCCTGTTAAACCTTCTTTGAGACAGTCACCAAGGCCCTGGATGAGGGGAAATCTTTGCATACAGCCTACCTAGACTTATCCAATGCATTTGACATTATCCCCCACTCAGGCATCATTGACAAACTCACCCAGCTCCCCACCCTTATATCATTAGATCAGTTGCTAAATGGCTTACAGATAGAACCCATATAGTCAAAGAGGGGAATCCACCTTCAATAGCAGACCTGTAACTAATGACGTTCCAGAGGGATCAGTCCTGGGACCTCTACTGTTTGGAATCTATTTCTACAAAGTACAAGCAAAAACTAAAGGTCTGTGGCTGACAGTTTGATGTTGACTGCAAACTGGGAGCAGTCATAGAATGTCCAAATAGGTTCATAGTTGTGTACTAGGCTAATGGCCCTGGAGCCTTTATAAGCCTAGCCCATAGAAGTGCCCTGGCAACGTGGTGCCACCCGATGTTAGTTCCCACTGCCTTTATCAAGTAGAGCCACTGGAGTGATCCCCGGGTGAACGTTCTATTTCCCATCCACTCATCAAGATTTCTCTTGAAAAGGGCCAGTGAGATGCTCTGCTTGACATGTATGGGAACTTTATTCCGGAGCATGGGCAGTCTCTGGGTTATGAACCTGTTCCTCCACCATGTTCTGTTGATTGTGGTAATGAGATTAAGGTCTCTGTAGCGTGTGGTGCGGAGGGATTGGGATTTCTTTAGATGTAGCATTTCTAACAGAGCTGGGTCAGACATGGCTTTGTAAGTCAAGCGGAAATTGCCTCTAAGTAGGCGATATGAGAGAGAATAGTTGGGGTTCTTTTGAGTCTGTCCATATAGGACAAGTGTTTAAGGCCTAGGATCCTTTTTGTGAGGTACTTTTGCAGCCTCTCCAGTTGTTGCAGGTGTCTAGTGAGGTATATGCCAAATAGGGCATTGTACTCGATGATTGGCCTAATGAGGGAAGAGTAGAGGGAGACAATGACCTCTTTCTTCCTGGATGCAAAACCCTTAGTAATGAAATGTGCCACACAGAAGGACTTTCTGACCACAGTGGCAATGTGGTGATCAAAAGAGAGGTTGCTGTCAACCTGTGTTCCCAGATCTCTTGTAATGCCTTCTGTGTTCAGTGGACTACCATCAATGTGGTAATTCATGGGAACCGGGTTTTTCCCAAAGGGGATGATGACACATTTTTTGGCAGTGAGCTTAAGGCCATGGTTCTGACACCAGTCGTTGGTCTCAGTGAGGCTATTCTGTAGGATGTCAAGAGTAGAGAGAGATGATGACCTCTTTCTTCCTGGATGTAAAACCCTTGGTAATGAGATGTGCTGCATAGAAGGACTTTCTGACCACAGCGGCAATGTGGTGGTTGAAGGAGAAGTTGCTACCAACCTGTGTCCCCAGATCTCTTATAATGCCTTCAGTGTGTGCTCCCATCAATGTGGTAATTAGTGGGAGCTAAGTTTTTCTCAAAGGGGATAACGACACATTTTTTGGCATTAAGCTTAAGGCCATGGGTTTGACACCAGTCATTAGTCTCAGTGAGGTCTTTTTGTAGGATGTCTACATCACATGGGGAGTTAATAATGGCTCCCAGCTTGCAGTCGTCTGCGAACTTGGTCAGCCAGAGTCCCTTTGTGTTGGCCTGGATGTCTAAGACGTAGATGCCAAACAGGAGAGGACCCAGGACCAATCTCTGTGAGACTCCACTTGTGACTTGTCGGCAGTCTGACTTGGAGTCTGCTACTTTCACACTGTGAGACAGTTTGCAATCCATCTAGTGATATAGGGGTTGATGCCTAGTTTGGTGAGTTTATCAGTAATTTCTGAGTGGGGAATGGTATCAAAGGCCTTAGCCAGATCAAAGTAGGCTGTATGAACTGCCTTGCCCTTATCCACAGCTCTTGTGACTGACTCAAAGAAGTCAACTAGGTTGAGCAGGCATGATCTATCTTTCACAAAACCAAATTGCGTGGGATCTAGAGTTTGGAAATTCCCTCTATCCTTATTAATTGGGTCTATGATGATGCGCTCCATAGCCTTACATATTAGACTTGTCAGGCTAATGGGGCAATAATTCCCTTGGTCTGTAGTCACTCCTTCTTTATGGAGAGGGATGACTGTAGCAGTGTGCCATTCGGTAGGGACAACGCCTGAGGTGAGGCTGTGATTAAACAGGGCACAGAGGTATGGTGTCAGTTCACTTTGTAGTTCATGTAGAACACACCAGGGATATTGTCGGGTCCCATGGAAACTGTATTCTTGGCCTTGGACAATGCAGCTTTAACCTCTGCTGCAGTAATGCTGGGTTCCTGGCATTCATCTGGTGTTGTGATTGGTCCTTTGGGGGGTAAGGTTGGCACTGAATCTGTTGGCCAGTATGTTGGCAATATTGGTTGGCTCAGTATAGGAGGTACCATTGTGCAGTAACTCAGAGCAAACCTGTCTATTGCCGTGGAGAATCTTGATATAAGTATAGAAGGATTTGTGGTTGTTTTTAGTGTTTGCAGCAATTCTGCCTACATAGCTGGCTTTAGAGGTTTTGATGAGGGATCTCAACTTTTTGTTGATGCTAATAAGGGAGTTTTTCCAGTCTTGGGACTTCATCTTTTTCCTGCAACAATTTCTTCCTTCTGTTGTATAGTTTATTAATAGCAGGGGACCACGAGATTGGCCTCCTCTTTTTTGAGGAGAGTGTCTTGGTTCTGTTGAGTATGGCTAGTTGCATGCATTTATGAGCATGTTCGTACAGTGCATTGGTTTATGATTCGTCAGTCATGCATCTATTTTCCATTGGCATGGGTGCTGTGAAGTTAGCCACCTCTGTTTTTAGGAGCCCAAAGTAAGCTTTGGAGAAGTTTTTCATGGTGGTTACCTTTGTGGGGGTGTGGGTGAGATGTGAATTTCCATGGTGATTAGTTTGTGGTCGGATCTAACCAGGGAGGAATTGACTACGGGTGTAGAGCAATGGTTGCCCATGAAAGTAACAACCCAGTCAAGGATGTTGCTTCCTCTAGTGTGGGTAAGAATGAGCTTGTCCAGGGCATTGGAATGGATGAATTCCAGGAAGCATTGGGCCTGTCTATTGGTGCATGAATAGTTTTCCCAGGTGATGGAGGGTTAGTTGAAGTCACCTAGTATGTGAGTGTTGGGTTGGACCCTAATAGTTTCCAGGGTGTTTAGGAACGTGGAGTGAGAGTCTTGGGACATGGTTGAGGGCCTATAGCAGGCTACCACCTGAATCGCCGTCTTACCCAATATTAGTTGTACATGAAGTATCTCAGATGCGTTATGCTGGGCTACTAGTCTGGAGGTATGCATATCCTTTATGAATATGGAGACACCACCACCTTTGGAGCTTCGGTCCATGTTCTGGGGCTGAAAGGTGTGAAATGAGTTATAGCCTAGTAGTGCAGAGATGCCTTCTGCTGCTTTAAACCAGGTCTCCGTTACAGCACAAATGTCAATGCTTTCCATTTTGAGGAGTGCTTCAAGCAAGTGCATCTTGAGATTTAGACTTCTAGCATTGAGCAGTATGACCCTCAGATTGCATTTATTTATAGCTGTTACAGTGGTAATTTCATCTTTGGAGCATCACCTAAAAAAGGCACTATAGGGGTGGCAAGAGCCTTAGCCTGGAAACCCAGGGATGACAGATGCAGGCCATCTCTGGCAAAGCATTGAGGTCTGTCAGACATGTCATCCCAAGCAGACAGATACTGAATCCCCTTAGAATGACACTAGAAACTTAGCCAGTTGTTGAAGTCAATCATTTTCTACTTTTAATGCAGTATTATTCTGGGGAATGGTAGGATGCTGCTCAGGGCTAGGGTCATTCCTGCCTGGGGCACATACTCCGAGAGCTCCTCCATGTTTCTTTTCATATAGTCCAGGGAGGTGCATCTCAGCTCATTCACTCCCACATGGACAGTGAGAGAGTCATACTTGTACTTGTTGTGGAGTGACCTGAGTGATTGTGTTATGTGTTGGATTCTGGAACCTGATAGACAGCTGACTGTTACCTTCTCCTTATTCAACCTAGTGAGTGGGACATCAATGTGCCTCACTATTGAGTCACCTATGATTAGTGTGTTGGGCAAGCTGCTTTACCTTAGGGGCGTAGGTTGAGGGGCACACTGTGTAGGTGAGCCATATGTCTTGTGGTTTGTGCTGTGTTGTGGTGGTTGAGTGCATTTCTGCCTTGGAGGTCTCTGCTGTTTGGGCTGATTTCCATTGAGAGCTTCCATGAAGGTGGGTGTGTGGTTTGTGTTTTTTATGTGAGAGCTGTGATGGTGGGTGTTCTGGAGGGGCTATGTGTTGCATGTGGTGTGGTACCGGTGTTGACCTTCTCCTCCTGGCCAGCTATTCCAGTCTTGGCTTGAGAGTGCATGGCTTCCAGTTTTGATATATAAGTGCATCTCTCACAAGTCTGAGTGTTGGGAGGTAAGAGGAGAGGGTTGTCTGTGTACATGAGACAGTTGCTACACTGTCTCAGAATGCCCAAGTTCACCAGGTTAATAGGAGAAAGCACAGGGAGCTGACCTTTAGATATGCCCGGAGGGATTGTCATTATTACTAAATACTGGAGCTGTTTCCTTATATATTCCTTTTACAGGAAAATGTCACTCAAGGTGTCTGAATCTGTACAGAGCACTGCCAAACACTTGAGTGGAAACTAATACATAGACCCTGAAAATTTAAGGATGAAGTATTTAGGCAGATATTCTGAAGTTAGAAAGAAATCAAGCAGTACTTACTGAAAAATAAAGAATTAGCTTGTCAAGAATGACAAAAAGAGGGGAGTCACATGAATGGCTACTACTAATGCTGGTCTCAGCACAGCTTCACTCTGTTGGGATACAATACTCCTTTGCTTCTTCTCTCACCAGAAGCAAAATGTTAGCACCAATCCCAAGAAGAGAAGCAGGCCATGGCCTGTTTGGTAATCCATAGTCTTGTCCCAGGTGATGCAGGGGTCTGCAGGCTTGTAGCCTGTTTCTGGTCAATGCCTCGAATAGCAACCAGACCAATCAGGTACATTAAGAACAGACACTCACTCTCCAACCAGAAAGAGTCAGAAATCAATGCACTCTGCTCCTACTCTCACCAGGATCAGAATATAAGCACAGATTCCAAGCTGTCACTTATAAAGCAGTTATTAAGCTTTCTGGTGATCAGCAGTCTCCAGGAAATAATGTAACTGCACTCCTTCTCTCACCAGGAGAAAACAGAAGCACTAATCACAAGATGACTACTGAGAGGCAGAATGTGGGCTCTCCAGTAACTGGTGGTCTTGCAATAGATGCTTAAAGGTAAGATGAAAAAATGGTTTATCCTAAACACTGCAGTGTGCACTATAGGAGTTAGATGTGAAAGTAGGTAACTTACCTGTCTAAAAAGTAAAGTTTTAGTGAAGAGTCACTATTTTTAAAACAGCAAGATAGATTGAAAGGGGGGTGGTCACTTTTGTATTCTGGCACTATGGAATACAGTAGGATGGCCAGTAAATTTAAATAGTTGAAGGGGAGTGATTTCACAACATTTTGTTTTGCTTACTCACATCAGCCAGTAAAAGCAGAGAGGAAATGAAATATATGGTCAAATTAACATAAGGGGCAGGTAACTAGAAAGACAGCCGTGTTTAAGAACACAACAATAACCACGTGGAAGGGTGGGAAAAATTTCTGTCTGACTCACAAGCGACAGAGCTGTAGTCTCTTTTCAAGTTTTAATATGCAGTTAAAAGCAGAATACAAGTAAAACATAGTGTAAAGAAAACAAATCACAGTATACAAAATAGAAAAAGGCAATAAAGTAATACAAATACAACAAATAAAAAGCAAACTAACTTTTCCCTCACAGCAAACTGTAACAAAGTCTGGGTGAGCCTTCCCAGTAAATGATGTCAACATCCTACAAGAGGGTTTTACGCAAATGGTTGGTGCCAAATTCATGGACTTAAACTCAATGCAAAAAAATGTATTATCCCTTTCGCTAAGGGCGATGTTCCTGCTTACTGCCACATCAGTAACAACACCTTAAGTACACTCAATGGTGAGATACATGGGCACACAGGTTGACAGCACCCTTACCTTTGAACACCATGCCTACACAGTGGTAAGAAGGGCATTCAATATTGCTTATCTCATAAGTAAGGCCATTGCCTCCAAAAAAAAGTTATAACCTCCCAGTAATGTTCCCTAATCAGGCCAATAATTGAGTACAACGTTCCTTTTGGTATGTACCTTTTCAAGCACCTGCATCTATTGGAAAGACCACAAAGGTTCCTCACATGGAAAATTCAGGTGTTCAGCATCTGTCTTATGTGGATCATCTGAAATCACCGTCACTTTATTCTGTTTCACACAGACTACTCAGAGGCGATCTTTGCCTTGCATACAAGGCAGTCTCTGACCCTGCTTTACTGGAAATACTGCATGTCCGTAAGTCAAATGGTACATGGGTTACTCACTGTAAAGACCTTAACCTGGTATGTGCCATTAAGAGAACCTGCTTGATGGACAGATTTGTCTCCCATAGGTTACCACACCTTTGGAACAGACTCCCACTTCATGTTAAACAGAGCACCTCATTGGCCCTCTTCAAATGCAATCTGGATGATTGGATGGGTAACACCTATGTCCCCCTTGGACAGGGGCAGTAGGTGTTGATCATGGAAATAAGGGTAGAACTTGGCTAGGCTTGTAAGGGCCCTAGGGCCATTAGTCTAGTAACTTCCTATTATCCTATAAAGAAGATAGTCAGACACCCTTCATAAGGGAGGCCAGCTACATGCTGCTCAACAGTCCACAGGGCATCAAAGGCAGATGAAAGGAGTACTTCCAGCAACTTCTAAATGAAGACAACCTCACAGAAGCTGTACTGTCCCAGACACAGCCTGTGATGAGAGAAGAAGAGGAGCCCACCCCAGAAGAAGTAAGGATAGCACAAGGAAAATGAAGTCAGGGAAAGCAGCAGGCTCAGATGAGGTCACAGCAGATGTGATAAAGATGCTTGGTGAAATAGGGAAGAAATGGCTCCTGAAGGTACTCATAGCAGTGTTGAGAGAAAGACATATCCCAGATGACTGGAGAATAATTGTACAAGAACAAAGGGGACATCCACATCTGTGGGCAGTACAAAGGTATCAAACTCCTGTCATATTGCATGAAAGTTCTGGACAGGGTGATTGATAAACATACACAGAACAGTAGAAAGTAAGATGGGAGATGAGCAGTTTGGATTCGGATCAAGATACAGCACAACTGACCCATTGTTTGCAGTGAGACATATAGTTGAGAATAAGCTAGAGATGAAGAAAGAGCCCAACTGGGCATTCCTAGACTTGGAGAAAGCATATGACAAGGTCCCAAGAAAGCTGATTTGGGCAGAGTTCCCAGATAGTGCAGGCTAGGTACAAGGACACAATGACTCAAGTACAAACAGTATTCGGTCTCACATAGGGGTATACATCAGGCTTCAACTCTGAGCCCCCTGCTATTTATACTGGTGATGGACTTCATTAGCAAACAGGTCAGAGGAGACAGGCCAACAATGTTGCTGTATGCAGATGATGTGGCATTACAGGCAGACTCTGAGCAAGAACTTCAGCAAAGGATAGGGAAATGGAATGCAAAATCAAAGGCACATGGGATGAAACTAAATACAGATAAGGCAGTGGTAATGGCAGCAAACTGAGGCAATCAGAAGAAGCTAAGAACTGAGATAGGAGGGAAGATAGTGGAACAGATTAATAGCTTCAAGTATCTGGGAGGGGTGGTTGAGGAGAAGAGAAGTCTGAATGAAGAGGTCAAAGCTATAATCAGAGGGTCTGCAGTGAACTGGAACAATAGTGTCAAGTGTAGTATATGACAGAAGAATGCCAAAGAAGCTGAAAAGTAAGGTGTACAAAACAGTGATGTGACCAGTACTACTGTGTGATACAGAAACCTGAGCAGTAAAAGCAGAGCAGATGAGGAAACTTGAGTTGATGGAAATGAAGTGTCTGAAACATGTGATAGGATGCACACTGTGGGACAGACAGAGAAATGAGGACTTAACAGCAGAAGCCAAAGTAGCTCCAATTACAGAAAAGATCAAAGAAAACAGATTATAGTGGTTTGGGCACATGTGCAGAAAAGCAGAATACAATCTGGTGAAAAAGATTTGGGACAGACAGGAAAAGGTTAAGAGGAAATGAAGATGTCCAACAAGGAGGTGAATGGATTGTGTGAGAGAAGATCTGCAACAGTCAAGCATGAGTGTCAAAGAAGGCAGGAATGTAGCATTGAATCAAGAGAGATGACAATACGGCACTCTAACCGCAGTGTTGATGATGATGATTAGGGCAGTGAGCATTTTGAGATATGTATTATACTGCCAATCTTCATTGTATAAGTTGCCACACAGCAGAAAGCAGTGCCTTAGACTCTGGTTCATCATTCCTTTCATGGGTACTTAATAATACCAAAACTTTTTGTGTCTGTATGGGAAGGGAGTTGTAGATAGGTGAATGCAGAGCCACACTACATCTAAAGCAGTAGAACAACTCAGCACATCACACGACCATAGAATAAAAGTAATACCAATTACTAAGTTCAGGATTGGAATTACAAAGGCTTTATATAACTATTTGTGGCCTGTAGCAAAATGCCCAAGGGTCTTGATAACAAGAGGATACCTTCAATACCATTTTTTTACCTCATAACCTTTAAACAACATCTTAAATAACTTTTGATGGAAACATGGTTATATTCATTATATTCCACAGTGTTATAATTCAACACTTACTCAACTTTATACTCTAAATGCTGTAAATATCCACCCTGACCTAATAATTTATTTATTTATTTTTTTATTTACCCTTTTCTTGACCAGGTTAGTCCCACTAGGTTAGCCTCTTTCAGGGGAGACCTCAAGATGGTATTTATACTACTAAGGGAAATTTGGCCAGGGCATCAAGGAACTTCCCCTATTTCTTTTGATAGGTTCCTTGGGATATTTTACATCCACCTGATCTACCATTGACTCAGGCAGACAGCACTTTGCTTTAATGTCTCATCTGATTATCTCATTCTTTAATCTTTCGCTTCTGACCATTTGCTCTTTACCTATGAACCCTCCATAGTCACCTCTCCCATACCTTTTCCTTTACCCCTCCATTAAATCTTCTCTACTACACACCTCATCAAACTTGGTTCACTGTGCTCTTCTGTCTTTCAGCTCAAAATATCTGCATGTATTTACCGCAATTCTACTGTACTTCATAAGCTACTCTCCTATCTTATAACTCAATAGATTTGTTTCTACTTAACTCTGTTCTTTTCTGTCTTTACAGACTCCTAGTATCTCTGTTATCCACCTACAGCAGCCAAGTCACTCGTCTATGAACACAATGTACTAGCCTAAGCTAGAAACCAATGTTAGTAATATACACTGTACTGTAATTGCTTATTTGCAGTTGATTGCTCATATATAACTTAATCTCTTCACTCCGGCCTTTAGCCATGTCTGTAACATATACAATACAAGAAATATATTACTGTACTGCAGTAGCTCTAGTTAGCTGCTGTTAATGTTCAAGATATTTTTTTTATTTAAAAATTAAGACAACCTCCTAATTTTATGTAACAAGCACTTTTTGTCTTCTAATCGTTAACTAATAATTGTGAGTACTGTTTTTAATTAGACTTTTATTGCTCTCTCTTACAGTAACCTTTTGTAAACATAATGTATGTATTCTGTGTGGAGCATTTCTCCTTGCGCCTCCTCTGAAAAGGGGCTTTGTGCCCAGTTGGATTATCTCAGTAAACAAATGCTAATACATAAATAGTAATTTTGTAGTACAATTTATTTGTAGCAGTGGCAGTAACTACCTATTCTTTTGGAATAAATCCAAAGGATTACTCAAATCACTCTAGGTATATCCCATGTTGGTATCTAGATTTGATTAACCCCTGCAGTGTTTTCATTGTTTATACTACATTTTGACACAGTAGTTTAATGTTTAAAGTTTTAACTTTATAGACTCCTCAGTATGTATTTTCTGTCTGTTAAATTTACTAGAAGAGAGAACATTTTTCTTGTCCTTCTGTTCAGTAGTCCTAGTTCAGAGAAGTAATTTAAATTGGGCCCTGCTAGCCATCAAAAACATAAATCACGAAAAACATTTCACAGAAATGTTCATATATAATAAACATACATCCAAATGCTTTTTTTTTTTTTCAGGGGACAAGCCTCCATTCACCCCCTCATACCCCTTATTTAATTATACTAACTCCCCAGTCACACAACTGTTGAAAAAGAGAGAGAGTTCCTTACACACTGAATCACTGCTAGTATACAAAAAGACTGCTAGAGATGGAGGTAGAACATAACAGTGGGCATTAGCATGGTACAAACATCAATTTGCATTGTAATCCCTATTATGTAAAAAATACACCAGCAGTGATTTTCTATACCCTTACACACATCTATCAAATATGATTCAGTGATTTGGGTTTTTGATGAAATGTGTTTTCAATCAATTGTGCCGGTGTTTTTTTTTCAATGAAATGTGTTTTGGAATAACTGAAGCACACCCTATACATATGGCATTTGCATTTGTGGTGTGCAGATAGAACCTATTTTATTGGAGCTATTATAAATCATGCATATGTTGTATGGCTGACATCAAGGCAAAGCGGTCATTTGTACAACTGCATAGGGTGAAAATCAAATGATGAAAAAAATGAATTTCTAGCTAAGAACAGTGACAGATGAGATAAATATCATGAGGTTCAGAAACATATTCTGGATTTTAAGTAACTTATTTTATACTTTAGTATATTTTATATGTACATTCTGTATACCGCAATAAACAAAATCATTACTGAAATGTTATCCATAACACTCTAAAACTACTGTCTTTAATAGGTTTGAAAGGAGGATGCTTCCTCTGTCAAATAAATGGATTTATTTTTTCACTTGCAGTTTTTTTATTTATAGAAATAATATGCCTGGTCCTCGCTTATTATGTCATTCGCTTTTGATATCAAATGGCAGTTCCATAGGGAGCTGACAAGGTGAAGAAATCACCTTGTCAACCAGTGCACCTGAGATGCATTTCACTCTGTATGGGTACAAAGCTTATGTTTCACCTCTTCCCTTTAAGCCCAGTATAACCTTGCCTTCTTCTGGGCTGCTGGTTTGCAGATTAAAATAAAATATGACTGAGATTTATGTCTTAGTCAGACTTATGCATTTAAATTGGTCACAGCTCCTAATTCAGGAAGAAAAAAGACCCAGTTTAGTTGTTGCTTTCAGGTCTTTTCATTTAGACAACTGCTTATTAGTGAAGGGTCAGCAAAAACATAACAAGAACAAATGTGACTCCAAGTTATTTTTAGAAAGCCGTATGTGTCTATGTTCCTCAATAAATTGCTTTACTATATGCAATATTATACTATACAGCTTCCGTCAAAATCTGCATGCTGGCCTGTGTGTCACAGAGAAGAAAATGAATAGAAACTGGACAATACAGATGCTGTATATGGAGAACTGACATTATACAGAGTTGTGATCCGTTTGTAACAGAGAATGTTGAAGGACCAATAGGAAATAATAACAGCTTTTATTTCTAGGTCAGTGCATGAGGTTATATCTTACATTACTGGACAGACAGTAGGTTTTCCTGTTGAGCGTAACAATGTAGAAATTAAACATTTTGTGTTGGCTGAGGGTCTGGGAATGGTCTAATCAGCTTTGTTTGTTTCATACTTATATTTTATAAGACCTTTTTAGTCATAGAGCCTCATAAGCTGTAGAAATGGACACATATAGGCAAATGCTTGCTTTGCTTTTCAGTTTAAAAGGTGACCCAGTGGGCTGTAACAAGGATGTGCAGCCCCCTTTTAATGATCAAAGTTTGCCTGCTTTGTGGAATGCATAGGTTTCTTCTAACATGTGCACATAATTGATTTATCATGTCTAGTGCACTCCCTCCATTTTGTACATTTCTACCTACCACAGACTATGTGAATATTTAGAAATATCGTTATTGTCATGGAGCAGTGCTAAATATCAAGGATACCACAGTATGATGCAACTGTATAATGCTTACGTATGTAGTATGACTGGCATAGCAAAGGTATTCTGAGGATAGGGCTGCATAGCAAATTACAGCAGCCATGTTAATGAAAGTAGTTGTGCTATCCAGCAGTAGAGATATGACTTTGCTACAAGCAGTCAGATGGCCAATGTGGCAAGAACATTAAGGAGGCATGGCTAAGTCCATGCATGTTCACACACACACACACACACACACACACACACACACACACACACACACACACACACACACACACACACACACACACACACACACACACACACACACACACACACACACACACACACACACACACACACACACACACACACACACACACACACACACACACACACACACACACACACACACACACACAAAATGAAGCAACTCTAGTGGCAACTCAGCCACTATGAACAGGCACAGAGGGCCAGGATAGTAAAATGCCAACTCAGTTCATTATATAAATGGGAAGGAAAGGGAGAGATAGTAAAAACTGAAAATGGGGAATAACAGGTAGAGGAACAGACACAAGTGTAACCATAAGTAATGATAGGTTAGTGGAAAGAAGTGTATCTTTTGTGGCACAGGTGCTTATTTCATATTTTTTAAGAAAAGGGTAGTTGGGTAATATAGCAATGAGCTTGTGTGTGAACAGTAGAGACAGAGTTGGGAAGGAAATAGGGGCACTCAAACAAGCATATACTGTAGGCATAGGCAGACAGGGTGGTATGGACACACAGGATGGCAAAATTAGAGAGATCAGACATACAGAGATAGGACAACAGGTGATGGGAAGGTTTCAACTACAAAGAGAGTATGGAGAATAACACATTAGGGAGAGGAACACTAGGCTGGGTGGAGTACAGCGGTCTAACTGGAGGGGCTAACTGGTCATGCGACTCTACCAGCCATGCTATGAAGTGCTCCATGATACGAGTGCAAGGGTTCATCTGTCAGTGTACCTTGGACACAACCAGTCACCATATCTGATTCCAGGTGACCAAGAGAGAGACCCTTCCATGGCACTCCCAGAAGAGGATCCTCCACCCCCTTCCCGCAAGCTGGCCAGAGAGATCACCAGTGAGCCCTTCATATTGCCTTCAGCAGGGAGACCTCCAGCCCTCTGGTGAGAGGGAGGCCTTGAGACCGCATGTGACTCAGCACCAGAAGCATCAGCTGGTTAAACCTGAGTGTCTGTCTCTGTTCTGCAACTTGCAGTTCAGCTGAACCTGTAGAAGGCCAAGAAAAAACAAAACAGAATAACTAAAACACATTATCACACATGTATATTACACATAGAATTGTAACTGCACATTACAGTCATGGACTTACAATATGTATCCTGCCACCTGTATAGTCTGTCAGGTCTCCTGATACAGGCTTTTATCTTGACCTGTCTCTCTTTGATCACTGTAAACACTGTAAGATAAAGTATGGACAATTCTGTTCACTATAAACCTGTCAAAAGAAGATATGTAAACAAATAGACAATAGCACAAAAAAATGTTATTTAGCATTAAAGGTTGCAACACTCTTCCTAATGTCTGGCATCCACCAGCAAAGCAAATCAGGGTGGCATCAATGCAAGTTGTTATAGTGATGCCTGCACTACCTGTGTAACAGATATAGAAATGCCTTAATCTCCTGGCTGCATCGAGTAGGAGCCCTGCCAAAAACAGTGCCTGGAAGGGATATGTCACTCTACTAGTCTTCACAAAGAGCAGAGTGCTAGCACTGTGTGCATGGTTGCACATTTGCACATCACGTGATGTGCATTATTGGGCAGCAATGGTATACCAGTGAATGTATTAAAATTACAGAAATACAGTGATATGGGCTTTACAGGCTCCATGCATATTCATAGTGAGCAGATGTGCCATTAGTCCAGGAATGGGCAAGTGTGAGTATGCCAGTGCTGCCTGGGTGCCATAGTGCAATGTATTATGACAGAGATCCAAAGACAGTCATACTAAATTGCTTAATTATAATCACGATGTTGCTAGGCCCATTTCAGTGTAATAAAAAGTGAGATCACAATATTGCAGAAGATAGGGTTAAGATGAGGAAGTCAGAAAAAGGAATTCAGTGAAGACACTGAAATGTGATCTATGCATAGTGAAAGAAGAGAAGACAAGATACAGTACATTTGTATAAAATCTTACCATAACGGTAGATGTCCTTGTCTTTACTGCTGCATTGCTCTTAACAGATGGGATTCCTTGCCGTTGAAGCCCAACATCCAGCCAGTCTACCAAAGCCTACCTTGGTTACAATAATACACACTATATCTCTTTGGTCTTTCTGTGCTATCCCTTTTTTGTCCATTAAATCTCTCATTATACTCTTCCTTAACTATTTTATTTAAGTCAAGACATATCTCTTCTTTACCTTATAAGAAATATAACAAGGTAAAGATTTTTTATTTTTTCTTGGTTCATTGCACATAACTCATGTTATTTCTTGAAATATTCTATGTTATGTAGTCCTGTCTCGCCTCCATTATTACATGTGGGTTTGGAGCCGATCCTCAGCTCCGACTCGGCCGCTTAGAAAGCCTGAAAACTTCTGATTGGCTCGTGGCTAATAGGTATCCCATGATGAATGTGCATATTCCCCAGATCTCGTTTGCCACGTCTTCAGTCGGAAGCTTCTTTTGGTTGGCCGTGTCTGAGTGATTTAGTTCTTTATTATTCTGTTTGTTAGAAGTTTTTAACTTTGTGTGAAGTGCTTTTCTTATTGCTGATAGCCTTATTGTGATACTGATTGTGTCAATTTAACCGGACTTGACTTTTTACTGGATTTGACTTTTCTGCTATAAAATTTTGGGCCTGTTGGCCTTTTTTGTGTGTGTTCCTGTGAGTGTGTGCTTTTGAATAAACCGTTTTACTTAGAGGTACTAGTCTGTTCCATTTTCCTTTACACTAGGTTCATTTAAGTTAGAGAACCTAGTAAAACCTCCCTTGGTTGTTTGTTTTGAGAAATAGGGCTAGATCTGTTTAAGTTAGAGGATCTAGTTCCTCTCTTGTTGAGTGTGTGTGTTGTTTTTTTCTATTCAATCGCTTATATTGAGACTGCCATTATGTCTAAAGAACATAAAGAGCATAAACAGTCAGGATTTAAAAAGTGTACTAAATGCTCTCAAAAAATGTCCATCACTGATGGACATAGAGTCTGTGTGTACTGTTTAGGGGCCATGCATCTTCAAGAGACTTGTCTCTTTTGCCATTCCTTTAGTCCTAGAGTGCTCCAGGAACAGAAGAATAAGTTGATTCTAAAAGGCTTGTTAAAACCTTCTTTCGAGGAAGACCTAGCCAGTTCATCCTCCTCTGCTAGGTCACATTCTTCTAGTAAAGATAAGGGCAAGACCCCAAAAAGGCCTTCTCCAGCCTCAACTTCTGGCTCTGAACCTCCACAGAAGTTACCTAAATTGGAGATGGCCTCTGTCTCTTCGGCTCCATTGTCATCGGAGCCGATCGATATTCTGGATACAGACATTGCAGTATCGGCACCCAGTGGTTTGGTGCCGATCACTAGCAGTCCTCTTCGGAGCCAGTCTACAGACATTCCACCAGTCTCCCCTACTTTAAAATCACCTATATTGCAGAGAGCGAGGTCTCCAACACTGTCCTCCAGATCCTCCAGGAGCTTTTCTGAAGAAGACATCGAGAGAGTGGTGCTCAGACTCCTTAAGTCATCGGCCTTGCCAAAATCTTTATCGGCTCCGACCACTTCTGTCTCGGAGCAGACTCCTGTTACCGACCCTGCTGTTTTTCCTCCTCCAACACAGATTGGACCTTTGGAGCTGATGCTGTCAGTACCGACTATAGTGGTGTCCTCAGCTCCAGCACCCCGGCTGGTTGTCTTGGAGCCAAGCTCTGCTCCGACACTGCCAGTGCCATCCGAAGTATCTAGGGTCTGAAACTCTTCGGTTGGGCCCGAGGGGCCACTTGGAACTGAACCTCTTCAGTGCCGAGTCTTCCTCTTGGTGCGTCATCCCAAGTGAGCTCAGACCCTACATCGTTCTCGGAGTCGATTCCTTTGGACCCATCAACACCTATGCTCTCCTCAGAGCTGAGGCGTCATTCGGAGCTGGAGGAATCTGTTTTCGTGAAGATGAGCATGTTGGATAGTTCATCCATACCACGTAGGAGTACCGATGCTATACTCCCTCAAGCGCCGACTACAGTCTCAGCATCCTCTCTCCCCCAGGATGGTAGAGACTCACAGCCTCAGGATCCCTGTTTGGGTGGTCTCCGATCTTCCAAGACCTCGCCAGAAGATCCAGCTGAGGAACCCCCTCGGAAGAGATCATGTAAGAGGAAGTATGTAGATTCCCCTGATGAGTCTGTCACATCTGACACTGACCTCAATGAGTTGGAGGGGTCCCATAAGTTGTCCTCTGAAGATGGCTCCATTGCAGACATTTTGGAGATCCTCAGGCAGAGAGGCAGCTGGCCCACCATTACCCCTTCCGATGAGGAGTCAGTGTACTTGAAGGGTTTTGGGTCTCAACCCTCAGCTTCATGGGTGTCTCCTCCATTTGAGGAATTACTAGATCTCGTGAGTCAAAAAGCATGGCAGACTCCTGATGCCGTGGAACCGGTCCCCAGGTGGCAGAATAAATTTCTCTCCGCCCCTAAGGACAAAGAGTTTTTATCTAAGTGTTTACCTGTTGATGCCATGGTGGTGGCGGTGGCCACTAAGAAGGAGCTAGCAGAGACTTCTTCTTCTATCCATCCACCTAATAAGGAATCCCGAACGATGGATAGGTACGGGAACCGTATTTTCTCTTCAGTGGCTTTTACACTCTGATCGCTGAACTATCTATCACATTTTACGAGACGTCAGAGAGATCTACTAAAGGAGTTAGGAGATGCTCTTCAGGAAACCTCTATTGAAGCAGTCCCATCTACAGTGTCGGCTCAGTTGGCTACCCTCACATCTATTGTTAACTCCTCCATGCGGCTGATCTCATATGCAGCTGATGGTGCGAGTAGGGCGGCGGGTTCAGGAGTCTCATTAAGGAGACATTTCTAGATGCGTCTATGCAACTTTGCTGAGCCTTTCAAGTCTGCATTCACCAATGGTCCCATGGATGGATCCTCTCTTTTTGGACCCAAGGTGAAAGATACCCTCACCAGGTGTGAGCAGGAAGGAAAGACTCTCTCTGCCGTGAGAGTCCATTTTACCGTTCCTTCTAGACCTTACCCTAAAGGTCAGAAGAGCGGCAAAATGTGGTTCAAGAAATCACAGAGACCTTTCCAGGACACACAAGGTGATTCCTCCTTCAGAGGCAGGGGAAGAGGAAATAATGGTAGACGTTGCCCTAGAGGCAGGGGAGGCCCACAAAATCAGGAGGTCACGATTCCTTTTGCGACCGTCCCTGTCAGCGTTCCTGATGTGGAACCCGACTGTGCATCTCTGGAGCCAGTCGGGGGTCGCCTTTCCTTGTACCCAGAAGCCTGGCTAAATCTCACTCGAGACAAGTGGGTACAAGACATTATTACCAGAGGTTACTCTATACCCTTTTCCCTTCCACCACGCCCTCCCAAAAGGATCCCAGATGTACCACCCAATCACAGGGATCAAGCGACTATAGAGATAGAAAAGCTGCTATTAAAAAGAGCCATCCAAAAGGTCCTAACAGACCAGACAGGATTCAGAACATACTCCAGGTTCTTTTTAGTTCCAAAAAGAACAGGGGACTGGAGACCCATCCTAGACCTCAGCAGGTTAAACGAGCATGTAAAGAAGTCCAAGTTCCGAATGGTCACTCTACAATCCATACTCCCTTTGTTGGGGAGAGACAGCTGGATGTGCTCAGTAGATCTCCAGGATGCCTACTACCACATAATGATGGACAAAGCATCAAGGAGCTACCTACGCTTCCAGCTGGGAGCCAGTCATTACCAGTTTTGAGCGCTGCCCTTTGGTCTCACCACAGCCCCCGGGTGTTCACCAAGTGCATGGCAGTAGTCACAGCTCATTTGTGGCATCAGGGAATCCAAGTCTTTCCATACCTGGATGATTGGCTCCTGACCGCCACCACCAGGCATCGCCTAATTCAATCGAGAGATTCCACAATCAAGCTCTGTTCCCAGTTGGGAATCTCGATAAACTGGGAAAAATCCTCTATTTTGCCCACTCAGTCTGTAACTTTTATAGGAGCAAACATAGACACAGTCGATATGACAACCAGACTACCTACAGACAGAATACAGAATCTTGTGCAACAAATTTACAGGATACTTCCCCTTCGAAGAGTCAAAGCGAAGGTGGTGTTGCAGCTTCTCGGAACTATGGCGTCAACCATAACCTTGGTACCTTTAGCAAGACTACATATGAGAATGCTCCAATAGCTCCTGTCATCCCAGTGGTCATTTCAGCAGTTGCCTCTACATCATCAGATCCTGATTACAGATTCTTGCAAAAAGGACCTACGCTGGTGGATTCAACCAGGTCATCTTACCATAGGGACTCCCTTTGTACCGCACCGACCCATTGCCACTGTGACCACGGATGCCTCTCAGATAGGGGGGGGCATTATCTTGGCAGGATTGTCCAAGGCACATGGCAAGAGCAGGAGGCCCATCTGCATATCAATGTCCTAGAGATGAGGGCGGTGCTTCTAGCATTGCAAGCACTTCACAACTTTTTCCCTCTAGGGACGATAGCTATCCAGACCGACAACATGTCGGTTGTCTGGTATCTAAACAAACAAGGGGGGACCAGATCATACCCCTTATGTCGAAAGGCCATGCGAGTTTGGAATTGGGTGATTTCTTCACAATGCTTTCTCATTGCAATGCACATCCCGGGGACTTCCAGCGTGATAGCGGACAAGCTAAGCTGGGCAATATTGTTACCTCACGAATGGTCCTTGAACCAGAAAATAGCCAGTATGATCTTTCACAAGTGGGGACAACCCTGCTGCGACCTCTTTGCTAGTCCCATCAACACCAAATGCAACACCTTTTACTCTCTCATCCCCCCCTCCGAGGGAGTCTCCAAGCGATGCACTAGTCCACGATTGGCCCCCGGTACTCCTTTATGCTTTTCCTCCTTTTCCACTCATCCCCATGGTTATACAGAAAGCAATGCTGTTGGGAAGCAAGATGATCCTCCTCACTCCTTACTGGCCTCGTCAGATTTGGTTCCCTTTTCTCAGGCCTCACCTTTTGGACTGTCCATGGACTCTGGACCCAGAGCCAGACCTCCTGACACATGTCAGGTTCTCTTCACCCCAGTCTCCACACTCTCAAACTGACAGCATGGCTGCTCCAGTTCCATCACTAGTCAGGCTTCATGGTTTGTCTCCAGCTGTAACTCATATTATTACCTCTTCTCACACGCCTTCGACCAGAAAATTGTATCATAGTAAATGGAAGAGATTTTCCATATGGGCACACAATAGAGATGTTGATCCATTTACAGCTCCCATTACTATTGTTCTAGAGTTTCTTTCAGAACTCTTTCACCAAGGTTCAGTGGCTGCTACACTCCGAGTTCAACTAGCAGCAATATCTAATTTTCATGTGGAGATTAATGATTCCAGTCCTATGTCTCACAAACTGTGCAAATCCTTTCTTAAGGGTTCCATGATGTTAAGACCTCCTGTGCAAGACCCCATTCCTCCTTGGGAACTGAATCTAGTTCTGTCTAGACTTACTCTGCCACCCTTTGAACCAGCCCATAGTTGTCATTTGAAATTTCTATCTTGGAAGACTCTTTTTCTGGTAGCAATAACCTCAGCCAGGCGAGTTCCTGAATTACAGGCTCTGTCTGTTAAACCTCCATATTTAATTTTTCACAAAGATAAGTTCTCTCTCCGGACCAACCCTTCTTTTATTCCTAAAGTCTGTTCTCAATTTCACTTAAACCAAACAATTGAATTGCCAGTGTTCTTCTTCCCTAATCACTCCAATAAAGCAGAGTATACATTCCACCAATTGGATGTGCACAGGCAACTACGTTTCTATATCCACCCGACCAAAGAATTTAAAAAATCAGAACAGCTGTTTATTTCCTTTGCTGAGGTGAGAATGGGCTTGCCAGTTTCCAAGGCTACACTTTCAAACTGGATCTCTAGTTGTATTTCCTTTATTTATAGTTCTCAAGGAAAGGAGTTACCCTTTAAAGTCAAAGCGCATTCCACTAGGTCCTTCTCTACTTCTGCTGCATTCCAAGCCAGGACACATATTGATAGTATTTGTGCAGCAGCAACATGGGCTACCCCTCATACCTTAATTTCCCATTATAAATTGGATTTAACTTCCAGGGGTAGAGCTTCATTTGGTTCCACGGTACTCAGGAGTATCTTCCAGTGAGCCACCCATTCAAGATGCTAGGGATGTTGTCCCACATGTAATAATGGAGGCGAGATAGGACTACATAACATAAAGAAGTTATGTACTCACCATAAAATCCCATGTATGTAGTCCATCTCGCCAAACATTATTATGAACCCACCCACCAGCCCCCTTCCTGGAGGATCTGGATACAGTTTTTCCTTTTCTACAGTGGTTTTTGCCACAAGGGCAACTTTTATTACAGTTTATTCTTCCTGACTTTTGTCTTTTTTCCTGTCTTATTCCAGTAGACTAGTAGCAAACAAGATCTGGGGAATGTGCGCGTGCATCATGGGATACCTATTAGCCACGAGCCAGTCAGAAGTTTTCAGGCTTTCTAAGCGGCCGAGTCGGAGCCGAGGATTGGCTCCGAACCCACAAGTAATAATGTTCGGCGAGATGGACTACATACACGGAACGTTATGGTGAGTACATAACTTCTTTTTTTCATTAATTTCTAAATTTTTAAGAAGTTCTTCACTTAACTTAGTATAACTCTTTTTCACTTGCCATCCTTGGTAAGATTTTTTATATTTGTTTTTAAAAAGACATCCACCATTCAGGCCAATTTTTATAAACTGTTGCATAGTTATGTGATCTTCCCATACTTCTAACTTTTTTTTTTCACTCTACTCACCTCCTCACTCTACTTCATTAATTCTTTTTAAACCTTTTCCTATCTTAACATTAGAAACTTTGTTCATGAATTCTATCCAGACAGTTTTATGGTTTGAATAAACTGTGTCTAATGTACCTTCAATTTTATTTCACATCCTTATTAATGCAGAAAATAGTCTATCTGTGTTCTATATGTTCCTCTACTGTAGGTCCCTGAATTGTTCTTCCATAGTCTTAACTTTCCACATCTCATAATTTCAGTAACTTTTTTAACATCATTCATTTTCTTTTTGTTTCTCATGTTACAATTGAAAAAGTCTCCTACTATTATAACTTCCATATCAATAGCAATGTAATTCAATATTAAGACAAACATATCTTTCTTTACTAGTTACATATGCAGATAATGCAATTATTCTGTAGACTTTTATCTCTCCATCTAACATCAATAACTGGAATCCTGCCCATTAATATTATAGTAATGTCAAGTACTTTAACTGTCTTTTTCATAAGTATTGCTTTTCCCTAACATAAATCTTGTCTTAAATTCCATTATATCTCATTACCACACAGACATTCAGATTGAAATCTTTCTTGTTTCATTAAAAGTCTTGCATCTTCTAGTATAATAACACTATCACATATTTACACCAATCTATAATAGCTAGTCTTCTAACTATGGTCTTAAAACTGTTAACATTTATTACTAATATCCTGCAATTACCATTATTTCTATTTAGGAAAATGTAAGGAAAAAATAATAAAACCTTTACCTTTTTCCTTTCTTCTTTTCCTTTGTGTTTAATCCAGTACATTTTGTCTTTATCTCTCTTACACTTTCTTTTACCTGTAGATTTTTTTCTTTTTTTATTATATTCCAGGTAATATATTCTTTCTCACTGTCTTCAGTACTTTTTTTTTTCCATATTTGATTCTTGTGTTTTAGGTGTCATACTTTTATCATATTTTTAACTTTCTTCTGCATATTTTCTACACGATTTTGTTCCTGTTCTTCTTTACTTTATTACTTCCATAACCCCTTGATTGTGTTCAAACACGGTTGCTTCATGTATTTCTACAGTTCCTTCTTTACAATTTGTCCACATATGGCCTACCTTTTTGCATTTACAGTATTCTAACTCACATTTTTTGCATCATGACGTATTGCACCACATATAAAACATTTCCTTTTTGTACAATCAAATAATATCAAATAATCTGATTTTCCAAAGTAGAAACAAGTTTTGGGCTCACCCCAATATTTGACAACACCTTTTTGACAATCAATATTTATGATACTAGGGATATGAATGATTTTTTTCTTCTTCCATTTTAGCACAACATTACAATTCCATCCCCCAGTCCATAATCCTCTATTGCTGAAAACTTTAGAAATGTTCAATACATTTTTACATATGCTATTTAAATGTCTTTTCAAAGTCTCGTTTTCAATTTCTGTTCTACATTGAACATAAGTTTTCTTCTTAGTGTCTCTCTGAAAAAAAAGTTTTAACTAAATAAGCATTCCACAGAGCACAATCTTTTTTATTTTCATATTGACTCAAAAACATTTCAATCGCCTGACTTGTTTTCAAAAATTGTATCACAAGAAGATCCTTTGCTTATATGGATGAATGCTCTTACCTCTGCTGGAGAAGTTCCTAAAAGTGAAATAACATTGTCCCATACCTTATATCTTTCTATTTCTCTTCTTCTTTGGAGAAAATCCTAACAGTATAATATCTTCTTTGTTTCATAACAGATTCTTTTTCTGATGTTTCCTTTTCTGCTTTTTCCTTAACCATATTGGCATAAGTTTTTGTATTACTATCTCCACTTTTTTGCATCCAAAGTACATCTTTGTTTTGAATTTTGCCCATTATATCTCCCCATGTCACATCATTGCAGCTGTCAAGTTCACTTTCCTCACATAATTTCTCTAATAAAATACCCTACAACCTTCTCAACTGGATAGTCGTAATAATATATCCCCAATCATGCTGGCTCTCTTCCTGGATTAGCTGCTGCTGGAAAATCTCTTCTGAATTTGAAAAAGGCCTCCCTTTTCTCAGACTGTGCACCTTCTGCTGTTTCAAAAGTATCCCAAGAGGACTTGATTGTATTTCTGCCATTATCTCCAACCATTGAAATACCACTAGAAGGCATATATGCCTTCTTTCTTGATTCTCTGACATCAGACACAGATGTAGAAGGCTCTCCTGTTATCTCCATACACATTTTTAAGCTGATTTGAAGGCTTTACTGTCTTCTTCTGCTCAAAATTGCCACCAGACAACTCTCTTGACCCCATTTCTGTAACTCCCTGCTTCTCCAAGCTGCCACTACACCCAGAAGAGAAGCAGGAAGTACACAAACCAAACACGTCCTCCCAGCATCTCTGAAAAGAGTAGGGTAAGTTCTCTGTTGACCTGGCCAAATTTCCCCTAGTTGTATAAATACTACCTCAGGTCTCCCCTGAAAAGATGCTACTAGCCTAGTGGGACTAACCCTGACAACAGAGGATAAATACATAAATAAAATAAATTAAAATAAAGGCAATAGATAAATGGCATTATTTACAGAGTGACTAAAAACACAATATATACATCCTTTATATACAAACTGGAGTTCGGAGTTGGCATGCTGAAAGAATCACAATCAAAAATAAAGGCAGAGCAAGGTATATGTAGACAGAAGAAGGGGATAAAGAGGTTAAGTTATATGACCAGAGAGATAGCAGTTTCATTTTCCTAGAGTACTGAAATGTGCTTTTACTTCTGATTAGAAAATGTGGTAAGTGGAATGATCTTTAAAAAAAGAAGAGGGACGTTGCCACAGTTTGTGACCAAGGACTGAGTAAGCATGGTCTGTGCACTGAAGCCTAGTTTGGGGCATTTGAAGAAGTGGAATTAAGTGGTTAAGATTTCTAAGGCTATATGTTAGTGCATCTCTGAATAATCTTGAGGCTAGTGAAGAAGTTGTCATTCTTGATAAATTTAAATACTTTAGAGGTGAGTAGAAAGTCAGCACACTGTTTCATAGGTAGCAGTTAGCGTTTTCAATGGTTTTGCAGTGATGTTCCTTTCTTGGAGAGATAGTAATTAATCTGTAAATGGCATTTGAGATGGACTGAATGGTGGATACATTTCTTTTAGATGCTGCAGCAATTAGAGGGACACAGCATTTTAGCTGAGCCAGTAAGATACCTTTACCCAAGGCATTTTTACAACCTCTGGATAGAAGAGGAGAGATCCTGTTGCCAAGAATAGGAGAGAGTTGATTTTTGTGTGTGTGTTGTCCAGGTGGAGTTGGAAATTTATGAAGAGGTCCAACCAAATCCCTAGTTATTTGAATGAAGTGATATTTTCAATAGTGTTATTAAGATGATTGTGGATTTTTAGAGGCTTGGAGATAGAAGGGAGTATTTGCCTTATGCCAAAAAAAAAAAAAAAAAGAAAACATTGTTTTTGTTTTACAGGAGTTTAGCTGTAATTTCTTATAACTTACCCATATAATAAGGCATGAAAATCAGCCTGAAGTTCAAGTTCAAGAGTAGAGACAGAGTAGTTGAAGTGGAAGTGTACTATGTCATCATCATTAAGCAGGAGAGGAAGATGGGTTAAGTTAAAAATAAGTTTATTAATGTACATAGAAAATAGGAGAGGTGACAGAACAGATCCTTGGGAGACACATTTCTGCAGAGGGACTGACGTAGAGGTCGATGAACTGAAATTCAATGAGAAGGGGTGACTAGAGAGGTAGTTTTTGAAACAGAGCAGTGTGTCATCACTAATGCCTATTTCAATGAGGTGGTCTAAGATAATTGAGTGATTGACAAGATCAAAAGCTCTGGTGATGTCAATAAAATGGCTCCAAGTATTAGACCTTTGCCCATTCCAAGAAGAATGTTTGACAATGAATGCCCAGATAGTTGCGGATGTACTGCGACCAGACCAAAAGCCATGCTGCTTTTGAGAGAGAAGGTTATACTGATTGATGTATTGAGTGAGTTGCAAGAAAAGCAAATCTTTAGAGTAGGTGGAATAGAAATGGCGGAAAGTCTGATGGATTGGAGGGACTAAGTTTCTTAGGGAGAGGTTTTACAATGGCATTTTTCCATTTATTTGACATAATATCAAGTGTAATACATATATTATAGATGCATTTTAGCAGGATTAGGGTTGACAACTTTTCATGTCAAAAATTCTGGGCATGTACGGGAAACCAAAATGTGTGCAGAATAGAACTGTGCATTAACCTCCCCTCGAGGGTAATGTCATACAGTATTGCTGTGCTCAATCAAACAAAGTCTTGTGTTCTTCAATGTCAGTGACAGTGTCCCATAATTCTGGACTATATAGAAAAATTCTGGACAGTTGGCAATCCCAGTTATGATGTCTGTACAGTGATAAATAAATCATGGGTAAAGGTTGTCATTACCACCGATCCTATCAAGTTTAATCTGTTCAAGCAGTGAGCAGATGTCCTTGGATGTGATAGTTCTGAAGTAGAATGAAGGGATGTATGGAGAGGAGGTGGGAGTGTCAGATGCAGGTTGAGATTGGCTAGTGAAATGGCTGGGCTGGTTCCTGAAATAAGAAAGGAAATCAGTGGCAGAAGGTTGATTGTATGTGGAATTCATGGAGGGAAGGCTCTTCCATCCAGTAAGATGGTTGACCTCTTTCCAGATGTTTTTGGATGATTTTATTAGTGAAGTTTGGAATGATTTCATCAGGTGACATTAATGATGGCATATAGCTTGCTTGGCAAGGTTGCCAGTGCTGTTTTTTATAGTAGTGAGAAGTGTTTTCCAAGAATGCCATTCATTGTCTCTGAATTTTAGATGAGCTTTTACCGCAAAGGCTAACCATTGTTAGTTTTAGGTTTATATAGTCTTTGGATTTACTGGAAAGTAGGCATTTGGCAGGTCAGTCAGTATACAGTTGAGTAGTTCTGCAGCAGTGTTATTGTCAGATGAATTCAGAATTGGTGACCATTCAATTAAGAACAGAGTGGATTTCAATTTGTTAATGTCATTCTGTGATTTATTAGAGAAAGATAAGAGCTTTGGGGTATTTTTACATATAGATTATGGATACGAAAACTTATAGGGCAATGGTCACCAAAAATGATGGATGGATTGTGATGGTGATGTCTGAGATAAGAGAATGTTTGTTATTTAATATGAGATCTAGGAGCAAGTGGTGAGATGTACTGAAGTTGGGTCTAGTAGCTTGAGATATGTTGACTGAGATTGAATTGTATCAGAAGAATGTTCAGGTCATTGGAAATGAGACTGAAGAGGCTGAGACTGAAGTCTCCAAGTATTATTATGTTTTTGACATTATTTGTGGAGGAAATTGCTTCTTTTAGTAGGTTATTTAGTTTGGGGAGTGAAGAAAGAAGTGGTAAATTTGCTACAGCAATATGTAGAATGGTACTATTGTGGGAGGGAATGGATAGCAAGTTAGAATAATTATTTGTGATAGCATTTAAGTAATTAAACCTTTAAGTGCGACTTGAACAGAAGAAGATTTCTACCTCCTCATAATGTGTATTGTCTAGGGACAAAAAAGCTATTGTAACCTTGAAACATTAGAGACTGAAATAAAATTGTTCAACCTGGGCAGATATTGGCGTTTACTTTTATCTACCACTAAAACTCATGGTATTCCAGTGTATCCTCCCAGCTGCCATCCCTAGTAGGACGTTTAACTTAATGGATTTATTCTGAGGAAGTCTTAACATTTTGGACAAAGGCATTAAATCAATTTTATAGTGGGAGTGACATTGCAAGTGATTGTATTTGTTTTTTAGTATTGTTGGAGTGGTACCATTAAGTTCACCAAAGCACAGTTTGTTGGTGATCATTTAAATCCAGTTAAAAGCTAAAATAAGTTAGGTGAAGATGAGAACGGACAGGAGTGCTCCCAGAACAGAAGGCAGGACAACAGGGCAAGAGGTTAATAAAAAGATCCTCATGAGATGGGGTAAGGATCTTATTCTCATTTCCAAATAGGCTTTTATTAGTGTATAGGAATCAGGAAAATCAAGCAAAGTTAGTGAACTGATGTATTTCAGAGGGCAGACTAATAATCTGATAGGGAGAAGTAGAAGGAAAAAAATGACCACCAGTGCAGAAAATCAATATCAGTGTCAAGTTTATTATGAAAAATAATTTAAAGTAGCAGCTGCAGCAGACTCCTCTGTGCTATGTATGACTAGTGTGACCAGAATGCTCTGTTTTCTGCAGTTTGCATATAATGGTGCAGTACTGGGGCACATTTAATCAGCTGACACATTAATCAGGACTCTATTGTCTTTGATTTTGATCACTTCCCAAATGTAATTTAAGAATTTGTGATAGTACTACATTTAAATAAAATAAAATGGTGTTTCACATTCATATTAAAGTTGTATTTGCTTTTTTGACAGCCACCATAATTAGACACAATACAGCCTTACCATGTCTAGGCAATTCTAATTCTGCATCCTAGATCAGAAAAATTATCTCCCTCATCACACCAATCTGCCCACCCAGCATCTCCAACAGTGCATCCCACAGGGAATCCTTAAAGTCCGCCAACTCACTACACTCCCAGAAAATATGTTCCCAATTACCTCTTTCTTCCTTGTCACACCTCCAACATTTGGTATCTATCTGAGGAAAAATTCTCAGAAGTCTACCTGGGGTATAAAAATATCTGTGTAAACATTTCCAAGCAAAAGTCCTAAATCTTCTAGATTTTGTTGCACATTTGGGAGACCTACATATGTCCTCCAATTGTTTCTTTGTGAATTGCTTATCCAATCTTTCTTCCCAATCCTTTCTAACCTCCTCTGATTGATTCTTATAGTTATCATGCAATATTTTATATACTAATTATTCCTTTTTTAATGGCAACTTCTGTTCTAGATTCTACTAAAAACTCTACCAGTGCTGGTCTTTGTTTTAAGACCCCCTATTTCTTTCTCTTTTCCTATACAGTACTCTGATATCAATCCTTGAATAGAGAAGGCACACTCTAACTTGCAGTCCAAATAAATTCTTGGCATCTTTTCATTCTGTCATCTTTCCTTGTCTAGTTATTTGCTCCCAATACCTTGGTTCTTTTGCCAGTTTTCTCCAATAAATTCCAGCCTCCTCTTGCCTATTGCCTTTATCCCTAATTGCAGTCATCCCTATCTGCAGAATCTCCTTTCTCCATTCCAGTGTTGGCTTAGTTCTTAGAATACTTTCCGCTACTTTAGGGATATAATATTCTGTACAATTTTGTTATTCTCCTTAAAAGCCTGCATCCAAAATTCTAGTCTCTCCTTGTTTCTTGAGCTTCCCCCCTGTTTCAACATTACCCCTTTCCTTTTTTGAATTATAGCTTTCTGCTTGTGCTATGTATAGGACCCTTAACTGTGTAGCTCTGAAATACCCCTTGAAATTGGGTAATCCCAATCTGCCCTGTTCTATTGGAAGGATCAGTTTATCCCACTTGACTCTTGTTGTCTTCTCTTCCCAGATAAAGTCCTTCAGCTCTTTATTAATTGCTATCCACAGCTTCTCCTCTGGTTGATGAAAATATGCCTGACCTGTGTATAAGACTAAAATGGAAATCAAAATCTAATCCAATTATAGTAGAAGGAGTGAATATAGTAACATAGATAAAACAACTGGAAATGAGATCTTTAGAAAAAGTAGGAGCAAACTACATAGGAAAAATGGGAATTATATAAACGTTGCATACAGGGGAGGAAGGAGGTTTAAAAGGAGGCAAGACTTAAATGAGCTATGTAATATTTGAAAATGATTGGGTGGATTATAAGTGATTTATAATGTTTGCAGCTGGGAGTGTGTCAGTATGGTTTGTGATGTAAAATGCTTGCAGCTAGGATTGTGTCAGTGTGGTATGTTTGCATTTATATAAATGCACGATTGCTTATGTCGTAAGTGATAGTTTAATAAAAATGTTTCTTGTTTTAAAAAAGGGGGCAGGAATTGAATAATTTATATAATGTTTCTTAGGTTATATAATATATAGCAATATATGTGAAGTATAATGTTTGTTAATTTTAACTTGTTAATACGGTTTGATTACTTTTATATAAATGTAAATGTGCTTATGTCAATAAAGGTATTTAAAAAAGTTGTATTTATACAGTGTCTATGACTATGATCCTGTAAACCTAAGCCTGTGCAGGTGTGTATGTGTGTGTATGTATGTATGTGTATATATATATATATATATATATATATATATATATATATATATATATATATATGTGTGTGTGTGTGTGTGTGTGTGTGTGTGTATATATATATATATATATATATATATATATATATATATATATATATATATATATATATATATATATATATATATATATATATATATATATATATATATATATATATATATATATATATATGTATATATATATATATATATATATATATATATATATATGTGTATATATATATATATATATATATGTGCTTTCTGCTACTTTGGTCGACATCTGTTTGCATGACACAATTAGGTCAACTAAAGAGATGGTTAATACCTATTGACAAAAGTAGCAGATTGGTCTTTTCTTGGGGTTGGGAATTTGCCCTTTCCCTGATGTGATCTCACAGTTAGTATATGTAATTAGCAGGTGGTATGATGTGCGGGGGGGTGTGTGTGTGTGTGTGGGGGGGGGCTTGCCCTTTGCAAAAAACAATGTTTTCTTTTATGTTTTGTTTAAATGTTTTTGCATGTAACAAGCTTCATTCTCAGTGCCTGCATATCACCCTGTGACTGGGATAATGTCGATCATTTGGGGTCAAAATTTGCTGACAGACAATTGTGTGAGTTCACTAGATTACCAGGTTTAAGGAATATGCCCTATCTCTGGTATTTTTTGAACTGGGACACAGGATCCAAATTGTTTAGACATATTAAGGCCTTTCAAGTGTAATATGGTGGCTGCCAAAAAAGGAATTACTAGAAAGTGGAAATCAAAGTCTACAACAACTGTACTTGAATTAGTAAATATTGTAACAGATGTAAAAGAACAGGAAGTGGGATCTTTAGAAAAGGGAAGGAGCAAATTACATAGAAAAAATGGGAATTGTGGGAACAATACATGCAGAAAATTGTTTTGGAGAAGGAATGAGATTTAAGAAAAGGCAGGAGTTGAATAATTTATGAAATGTTGGATTGATTAAATTGTATTGACGAATATATGTGATGTATGTTTGTAAATGTGAACTTGTTAATATGGATTGTTTACTTTTATGTAAATGTAAGTTTGCCTATGTCACAAGTGAAAATTCAATAAAGATGTTTGTTTAAAAAAGCCTTCAGCTATGTCTTGGTAGAGGAAACAGGCTAATTTTTTATTCTGTCTATATTTTCTAGTTGTAGTCTTGCCATCCTCTCATTTCCCTTCCTTCTTTCCTTCCTTATGCTGCCATTTTACTGCATAGGATTTGTCAAAGTAAAATGTGTCCTCAGTTTTACTTTTTCTTTGTGTACAGATTCCTGCTTCAGCATTCTCTGCTTTACACTGACATATATATGCTGAGAGCTGTGTATGCTCCTGCTTATCTTACTTTCTGCACCCACATTTTTCTGTGGGTTCTTACTCAAGTGTCTTTCTTTTTCTTTCCTTGTCTTAGTTTCTGTGCTAATGCTTCTCACAAGTTTCTGTATTGATTTATGTCTTAGAATGCTTTTACTTCAGAGTTTCCTGTAAGTCCATCTACTGTTCATATATTGACATCTGTCGTAGTTTTGGTTTCTCTTAATCTAGGGTCATGATTCTTATAACAGACACAATCCTTTGTATTTTATAACTACAACCAAATTCTAGCACATTTTGTAGTTTCTGTGTCAAATCTTATCCTGATTTTGATTTGGAATCCCTATATCAGTGTCGCTGCCTTGCTCTGACCCATTGTTATAATATCTGGGTATCCCAGCTTGCCACGCTGGGTATGTAGATTCTCCCCTCCCATATTTTCCATAGCACTTTAGAACAAGAAAAGTCTTTCCCTAATACTACTCTCAACATTTTTACATTTACAAGGTGATATTGTTTTTTGTCACCAGGAATGCATATTACCTCCACTTTTTGAATGTTATTAATTTTATGCTAACGTACTAGAGAAAGCATGACAAGGGAGATTGTGCTTTTAGAATCTAGCAAAGGTTGCACCTCCCTTCCTTCTAAAAATACATTACATTTTACTAGCATAGTTGTATGCCACTGACACAGAGCCCACCCAGCCATCCTAGCTATACTCCTGTCACATCCATAGAAACCACCTCACCTAAGACATGCATTTTAAGGTTTTATATTTATGGAAAATATGGGAGGGGAGAATCTATATACACAGTGTGGCAAGCTGGGATGCCCATACATTATAGCAATGGGGCAGAGCAAGGCAATGACACTAAGAAGTACTATATTCAATGTTAGCAGCTCAGAATTTAGCAGTTTTTATCCTCCCTTCACTCTGGTAAAAAAAAATATTTTCTGCCTTTTGTTTCACAGAAGAAGGTATATTACTGCAGTATTAGCCTAGGGAGCATACAATTTATTTTTAAACATTATGTCATTAACTAATAAGCAGTGTACCAGAACTGCTAGTGTATAAAATTTTATGGGATCACTTTGCAGTATTATTTTAATTTTTTTATATTACTAGACAAAGCTCATTTTAGTATGTCTACTACTAAAAGAAGTTCATCATTCCTACTGTTTCAAGGGAATTTTGGGTTTTCTACAAAGGTAACCTGGTACTAGCCAGCTTTCAAATGTTCAGACTCCTCTTCCTTTCTTTCTCCTGTGACAGTTGATTGGCTGAGCATATCCTCAGAGGGAAGCCTTCAGCTGTCACAAGAAGGGAGTGTTCAGTCTTTTTCTCACAGGACCCAGTACTGATTTTTTTTTGAGTTACTGCTCAGGTAAGTTCCATTTGGGGATCCCCTTCCTGTCTTTTTATTATTTGATTTATTTTTGTCTTCCTATGTTTATGTTTATTTACAAAGTATATTTATTTTAATATTTTATTTCTGCCTGTGTTTACAGTAATTCCTGTTGGAATTTCTGCTTGCAGCAGTGTTTATTGCCTTCTAATTTTGACAAATGCTTGTTTTTACTGTTTCTGGGGAAACTTTCAGAATTTTTCTCAGAAGTACAGTGTGTATGTGTGCAGTTAGATACTAGGGGCTGTTTTGTGTTGTCAGAACTGTGAATTAATTGTGCCTGTCTTTGCTGTTGTTATTGTGCTTTATTTTCATATTTTGATAGGAAAATACCACAGACTCAAGTAGTGGAAATTCTTTAACTTGTGTCAGTTATAAAAGAATTCTGAGCACATTTTAAATGTTTTTCCTTTTTTGTGACAATAGCACAGTTTGGCAGTGTTCATTTGTATGGGGACATACTTATTACTAGAAACTTTGTGTGTATTGTGATATATTATTCAGTACTGTCAGTTTATTATTCTGGTTGGTGTTCACTCCCCTGACTTGATGGATCCTAATTCTGGTAACCCCCATCAAATCCGGTTGCACCTAAAAAAAAAATAAATAAAAATATGCCTGACCCTATGGTGTCTGATTCTTTATGGGCCACTGCTCAGCATGCAGACCACGTACACTAGAGGGAGATGGATCAAAATGTATCTTTGCCGGCCACAATAGCTGGGGTTAGACACAACCTCCAGGGCTATTCCAATACCTGGTAGAAATATGGGAGAACCAGACCCTTTAGTTGCAGGAGGAATCGGGAGTAAGAGACCCCTTGCCAGCCAGAACTCTCTCTTCCCAGATATTTTATCCAGTACTGAATTTCACTAGAAAAAGACACAGAAGCTTCATCATACAGTTGATAATCAGATTATAGTTGTTATAAGGTTGATATGGTTTCCTTGCCTAAGAGTGGTCTCTAGACAGCTAATTCTGGTGGTTGTATTGTCAGGCATGGCTCTAGTGCTAGTTTGGCTAGAGACGTTTCTATTGTTTCAGAGAATGATGAGGAATATGTTGAAGACAATGGTGATTTCCTAGCTGACACTGACTCCAGTCACTCTGATTCTTCAGAAGGTAAACCTGAGCTAAAGTCCAAACAAGTGTTCACTTTTCCTTAGATGACTGGTAGATTTAGTGATGTTTTTGCATGGGAGTAGTCTGGAACTACACCAGAGCTAGGCAGGGTATATGACCTTATAGAGGATGAGATGCCCATTTCTGAGGCTACTCTCACTCTTACTGGCCTTTGAAGATATTTATAAAGCTGCCTACAGGACACCTACATCTATTCCAGCAATCCCTAAAAATGCTCACTGAAAATATAGGATATCCTTGGATATGGCAGGTTTCTTTTCTCATTTGACTGCTGACCCAGCTGCAGTCTCTCCAGCTGGCTGCTCAAATAAAAAGTCCTTTGCTTCATTTAATCCAATGCCCCTGATAAAGTGGGAAATGCTTAGATCTTCAGGGCAAAAGGGTGTCTCTTTTTAGTAATATAACGCCTATTGTTAAATTATCAAGATTATATGCAGAAATTTATTTACGGTGTGCATATAGTTTGGATAATTTTTCTGCATCCTTACCAGCAGAGTAAAGGTCTTAAATGAATCCCTAATTTGACTTAGGTTTTGAAACATACTTCGAGAGGTGTACTTGCAAATACAGTTGTGAGAAATGTTGCTTCTTCTGTTGTATTAAGACAGTACGCTTGGTTATAAAGAACTTTTCTGATGATTTAAAAGCCAAAATTTGAAATGTACCTTTAATTCTGAATTGGTGTTTGTGCCATCTGTTACACAGATTTTCAAACAGTGGGATGATAGAGGCAAATTAATGCATGGTGTATCTATGATTCATGTACCGAAGTTCTTCCCAAACAAGGTGCCTTCCTTCAAGGGGCTGAACAAACAAAAATCCCAGCCAAACAATAGTCATGGATTCAAAAGGAAATGGGAGGATGATAATTATTTGAAACAAAAAAAGAGGGGTCACTTTGGAAAAAAGGAACAACCCCCTCCAAGGGAATGACTATTCTGAGTCACAGAGCCCCCCAGCTCCCCTTCTGCCCTTCTTTTTCTTTCTCCCTCCTTCCTCCTTCCCTCAGGCTCTCTACCAACCCTGTAGCCTGGCTGCAAACAGTCAAAGGAAAATGGCTTCTGAGAATAATTGGAGAGTATATGCTTGGCAGTTGATGTAAAATTCTCCCCTTTCAAGGGAATTCTCCCACACCCACTAGTCCAGACAGAGCTGTTTCCTCCAGTACCCCATCATATGGTATAAGCAGAGGCCATAGAACCATTGTCTGCATACACAAAGGTGAACGATTTTACTCCAGAGTCACTTTAGAATCTTTTTGGTACCAAAAAAAGAAGCATTCCTGGAGACCTGTCTTAGATTTGTTTTTTTCTAAGTACCTTTGTAAAAATTCCAAAATTCAAAATGCTTACGTTACAGTCAGTCCTGCCGTTGCTTCCAGACCACTGTTCCATGGCAACTCTAGAGCCCAAGGACACTTATATTCGTATTGCTCCCAATTTTAGGAAGTATTTGAGATTTGCTGTGACTGGCTTAAATTATCAATCTTCTGCATTGCCCTTTGGGCTATCTAATGCACCTCAAGTGTTTACAAAGTGTCTTGCCCCATTGGTTGCTTACTGCAGAACCCTAAGCATCCACATTTTTCTTTATTTAGATGACTTGCTGATTTGTACAGATTCTGTTTCTAGGTGCTCTGAGTCCTTAGGCAAGGATACATCCCTCCTTTCCCACCTAGGCTTCAAAATGAACCTTCAAAAGCATTACTCACATCCTCTTAAAGAATTGTTTTCCTGAGGTGTTAGATATTCACAGTAAAAAGGATGGCTTTTCTGCCAGAAGGCAAAGTTCTAATTTATTAGTGCAGTTTGTTGGATTTCTCACTTCTAGATATGGTCTCAGCAAGAGATTTCCTAAAATCTGTAGGCCTCATGGCATTAGTGATCCTCATAATACCACTAGCCAGACTACACATGAGAAAAATTCAATGGTACTTGAAGAATTGTTGGACCCAGCATCTTCATCCCTTGGATTTCCAGGTTACTGGGATTTTTAAAACAGGAACTGCAGTGGTAGTGGCATCAATTCTCACTGAATCTAGGACTCCATTTCTGTCTTTAGACTCCAGTGCAATCTATCCAGATGGACTCGCCATATTTTGCTTTAGGAGTAGTGTCTATGGGGGTTCAATTGCAAAGCTTCTGGGGTTCTCAGGACACGCCAAGGCACATAAATGTAAAAGAGATGTTTGCAGGGATTCATGCCTTAAAAGTTCTTCACCACTTATGCAGCTAATTCCTCTTCTAGTGGTAACAGATACTTCTACCTTGATGCAGTACCCGAACATGTAAGGGTTTGCAAGGTCATACCCTCCTTGTCAGTTAGCAGTGATCGCCTGGGAGCTGGCTCTACAGTATTATCTGACTCTTCAGGCCTTGTATATTCTGTCAGAACAAAACACAGTGGCAGACAGACTAAGCAGACCCTGGACAGACCCTCACAAGTGGAAGCTCCATGTAGAGGTCTTCCAGGATTTGATCCAGATTTGGGAAACACCTCAAGTAGATCTGTTTGCCTCCTTTCAAAACAGATAACTGCAACAATTCTATTTAAGACATTCTTGTAGGCATGCTTGGAAAACAAATTCTCTTATCATTCCCATGGTTGGGAATGTTCATGTATGCATTTCAAGTGATTCTCAAGGTACTTCTAAAGATTCAGAAAGAATTACTAAAGATCATTGTGGTAATCCCCTTTTGGCCCAGGCAAAGCTGGTTTTACCATTTAATGGAATGTGCCAAGGGCAATTACCACAAGTTTCCTCACAGGCTGGATCTGCTCACACAGCATCAGGGGTGAATGGTACACCCCAACTTAGAGTAATTGTAACTGACAGTCAAGATGATTCATTTTGATACCTTTTGGACATTTCCATGAGGATGTACAGCAAGTGTTTAATGGGGCAAGAAAACCTGCAACAAGAAATTCTTACATTTTCAAGTGGATGAGGTTGCCTAGGTTGTGCCTAGTCTATAACAGTGGTCCTGAAAAGCTTTCAACCCCAAACCCCATACTGTTTCCCATAAATCAGACAGCCGTGCCATTGGAAAACCAATCTCACCACACAGATGTGCCTGATGCGGCCATCTACTCCTGAAACACTGTTGTGCAGTGTTACCCATAGTACAGTTATGTAATGCTCTGCCCCCACCATGTGATGGGAAAAGTGCTGTAAAACCCCAGTTTAACTACTTTTTGAGACTTACCATCAGTTTTAATGATTTTATTTTTGTGAAATCTAAACAAAAAGTGGCATTATTTTTGAAAAAGGCTATAGCAGAACATTGTATGAATAGGTACTTCAGGAAGTTTGTAAATTTAGGCAACATAGGTTTTTAGTTTTTCTTTCAAAAGTCCAAAATCATTCAAGGGCTCCAACTCAGTTTGTGGATTTGTCTTTTTTATTTGTTATGTGCTAAAGATTATTAGGTCATTACAGATATTATTTTTGATAGCCAGACAGTCTTACGTGGTAATGCGGATATTGAAACTTATATAATTAATTTTCTAAAATGTATATATATAAAAATGTAATTATGTATAAGAGGGCCCTACTAACAAGAATATCTTGGAAAGGGATAATCTTTTACAATTGCCGTTAGATAAGAAGGGATCCTACTGTTGTAGAGACAGGACCCATTTAAGCTAATTTTAGAAATGCCATGTTTTACACTTCACCGGGAAACAATTTCATTTGTGGTTATTTATTTATTTTTTGTTTTCTGAAGACCCTGTCTCGTGGATCCTCTACCTTCATCCATCTAACCCATTCTTTCAAGCAAAATTAGGAGCCAGATATTTTCAGGCTAGGTAAGAGCTCTATGGCCCATTCATTCTTGCCTGTGAACCTCAATCAACCCTCCGTTCCTTGGCAAGACTTAGCTAGTAAGAAGTGTGACAATTTACTCGTCTTGTGGGGTAGCCTCCAGTCTTCCCTTGGGAGCACCCTCTCCCCCTTGAGTGGTCTTCTGAGCATGCATTTGCTACCCTTTAATGGGAAGTGTGTCTTCCCGTGCTATAGCTGCCACACCAGATGCATAATATGAATGCATTCATGGCAGGGAGTGTTGATGTCAGACTTGTGTTGAGCCAGCGCCACTTCTCTCTTCCAAGGATGGGTGAGCTGGTAGCAGCTGCTCACTCCCATTCTCTCATGCCTCCCTTTATAGGCATCTGAACTACTAATCGAACCTGCGTTGCCTGTAACATAGTCAGGGCTTTATCCTTGTATACTAGAGAACTGACTTACCATTTGTGAATCTTCTTCTGCTTTTATGTTGGGAAAACTGTTAGGGCATAAGATTGAGGATGTGAGACCATTTATGTTTCATTAAGTCTAATGAATAAGAAAATGCTTCCTTCATACCCTTTAAATAGTATTAGAATTTTAAAAGGTTTCATTTTCTTCAGTTTTGGAAATAGTCCATCAGAGTAGTCATAGAAATAAGGTGGGTACTTTTTTAGCATGTAAAGAATGTTGATGGCAAACCAGGCTTTATGCCTGATTTGTTTTTTAATCAGAGGTAAACTGAAGCATAAGCCACAAAACACTCCTTAAGTAAAGGTATCTGAAACAATTACTGTTTGTGTATTGGGTGGTACTAATTGAATTTGTCATTATATGTCTTTTGATTTGTTAAATTTTAATTGACGTTTTTATTTAAGGGTACTTTTTTACTTTGTATTCAGTAATGTGAAGAAATCTTTAATCAAAACCCTCACTGCTGTTGATTGTAATCCACATTTTGGAGCTTTACACATTTGCCAGAATTTGTAATGTTTAATCGCTTTTCTACTTTTTGTCGGGAGACCGTTAGCGCTTTCATAAACTGACAAGCCCAATTGTTCCAGCTTGTGTAAAAGATGGTTGCAGGAGGGCATCACAGAGGCAGCAGTCAGGATTTTCTATAGCTCCAGCCTCTAGATTCCCCCCTCCAAAGCCAAAAACAAAGCATCAATGGGACCGGACGGTGTCCCAGGCTGTGTCCTACACAAGCTCAAAGACGAACTAACCCCTCACCTAAACACACTGTTCAAACTCCGCCTCTCCACAGGCTACATATCCATAGAGTGGCACACAGCAATGGTTATTCTGCTCCACAAAGGCGGAGCCACAGTAGACCCCGGGAACTATCTAACTATAAGCCTGACTAGCTTGGTCTGCAAGGCTATGGAGCGCATCATCATGGAACTCATTAACAGAAACATTGGGAACCTCCAAACACTGGACCCTACCCAGTTTGGCTTTGTTAAGGGCAGATCATGCCTCCTAAATGTGGTGGACTTCTTTGAGACAGTTACCATGGCTATAGACGAGGGAAAGTTGGTACACACAGCCTACCTAGACCTTGCTAAGGTCTTCAACACCATTCCCCATTCTGGTATTATAGACAAGCTCACCAGCCTGAACATAAACCTGACGTCACAAGATGGGTTGCCAACTGGTTCATGGACAGAACCCACATGGTGAGAGTTGCGGGAGCTAGGTCCGACTCTAAACTGGTTACAAGTGGCATTCTCCAGGGCTCAGTCCTAGGACCCCTCCTGTTCGGCATATACTTCTCAGAGGTACAGGCAAGCACAGGAGGACTATGGCTGACCAAGTTCGCAGACGACTGCAAACTAGGGGCTATAATTGACTCTCCAGCTGGCACAGACATCCTCCAAAAGGGTTTCACTGAGACGGATACTAGGTGTCAAAATCATGGCCTCAAACTAAATGCCAAAAAGTGCATAGTCATCTCCTTTGGAAAAAACAAAGTACCCACAAACTACCACATAGGTGGTAGTCCATTAAATACGGAAGACATAATAAGGGATCTGGGGAACCAAGCATATAGTAATCTCACCTTTGATAATCACATTGCCAAAGAGGTTAGAAAATCCTTCTATGTGGCCCACCTAATCACAAAAGGATTCACATCCAGATCAAAAGAGGTACCCCTCTTCTCATCACTCATCAGACCCATCATAGAGTACAATACCCCATTTGGGATGTACCTTACAAGACACCTGCAACAGCTGGAAAGACCACAGAAGTATCTCACCAAGAGGATCACTGGCCTCAGACAGATGCCCTAAGCAGCTTGACTGAAGAAACTCCAGCTGTACTCGGTTGCATACCACCTACTCAGAGGTGATCTCTGCCTGACATACAAGGCCATGTCCAACTCAGAATTGATAGACATGCTCCACCTAAAGAAAACCTTATCCCCTCGAGCCACATGCTCTAGAGATCTAAACCTCACCACAACAATAAATAGGATGTGCTGGAGGGATAGATTCCTGTCCCAGAGACTTCCCATGCTAGGAACAAGATCCCAATCTATATTAGGCAGAGCTCCTCGCTAGCACTCTTCAAAAGACACCTTGACTAGTGGATGGGAAACAGAAAGTTTACCCCGGGGATCACTTCAGTGGCTCTGCTGGACAGAGGCACGGGGAACTAATCTAAGGGGGCGGCGAAAGCCAACACATTCTGGCTAGGCTTATAAATGCCATTGGGCAGATAGCCTAGTGCCTACCTATGAACCTATCATCCTGACACCTATGGATACCCACATCACTTCCCTAACGATGCATACATGCTTCTGTGCATGCCTCAGTGTGGGGCCACCATGCTTATGCTCAGCTTGGCAGGCACACATATCTTTTGTGTGCTGCGACACCTGCAATTTTCAGGTATCAGGCATGCCCAAGGTTGTTCTGTCTCTATCCCTCCAGGATAGGCAAGGTGGAATTCATCTTTTACTAACACCTTCCTAAGCTGGCTGCTTCAACACCCAGCTTGCTGAGTGATCCTGGGGCAACAAAGTCTCAGTCAAGGTGTTATCCATCCACATAGTCAAAATAGTTTTTACATACATTAAGTTTAAATGTTTAAATTGACTAGTTTAAGCAACACTGCCATTTATCTGATCTTGTATTTTGATATAAAATAATTCTCCAGAAAAGGTTAAAGATGCTAAACATTATTTTCTATCTGGATTTTAAATATGACTGCCTCTACATTCATGGTGTTGTCTACATGTGGGTATTTTGTAGTTTTTACATCTAAATACGAAAAATTGTTAAATGAATACTCTGTCAGCTAATGAAATGAAATGCATTTATATAAGTTTGTCAGTTACACCAAAAATATTCTGCATACTCAACATACGGTATCATCTGCAGTACTATGGTGCTGTCATTGCACTGTTAGATCACAAAGACTATGTAGAGATTGCATTTGGATGCGAAGTCTCCTTTCATAATAGAATGGTTCAGTGATAGTACAGCATATCATACGGTGGGATCACAGAGATGGTATGTTGAAAATATCTTCCTTAAATATTTACAACATTATTACCGTTACAAAGAAACATTCCCCAAATTCTTTACAAGTTTAGAAGTATGGCATAGAGGGTTAAGGTTTATAGCTCCTCACAGGTTTATAGGTATATATTAGGCAAATGAGAATCATGGCCTTTATAAGCCTAGCCATGCAGCCCAACCCAACTGTGTCACTATTTGTCATGGACATTTATTAGGAGAAGGTATGTTAGTTCGAAGTTTCTAAAGGTTATGGTGGTGGTGGTAAGGTATGGTTGTTTGGGCACAGCTTTATCCTTTTATTTTGTGTTTGATTCTTTCCATCTGCACATGCATCCTTTGAAGGTGAAATGCTGAGGTACCAGAATAAAATTATGTGGAAATTCTACCCTGCCTGTTGATTTTGGAAGCTGAGCTGAGTTTTTATAGCTCATTTTGTATTTATTTGCACATGTATACTCCCTAGTATTCAGAAACATTTTCTGCATTGCGGTTAGCAGTTGTGCTTTATAAGTGCCTACGCACAGGGTGCGTGAGAATCATAGGCACACTGATGGGGAGGCCAAGCAACATATCTGTTCACATTGTATGCTAATGGTAGTATAATGACATGGCAATGAACAATTTTATTAAAATTAGGGACTTGGCAGATGCAAATGAGCGTAAACAATATGACAGAGTGTTACAGAAACATATAAAATCCATGACTGGAAGTGCTATCTCCAGTGAATTTGAGCACCATAAAATCCTAGAGTTATAGGAGGGGAACAGCAGAATGATGTTAACAGTAGCTGCACCTTTAACAAATGTGTATATGTAACAGGCTGGACTTGCTGCCGATAGCCACATTGTTAGACACTGTCTTCCTCAGAGGCTGTAACAACTTTCACATCTGACCAAGCTTAACATTTTATAACCAAAACAACATTGAAATTTGAGATTATTATGTGTGGATAGAGTCACCAAATAGGAGACGGCTAAGAGCATTTGTAGACAGGTCAATGACAAAAATAGGATGTCTAGTAATATAATTTATATCTGCAGCCAGATGAGGCACTAAAGTGCAATCTGCTCTCAAAGCTAAACATCATGTAGGTAGTGCATAGACGTAATGCCATTTTTAAAACCTATATGCCATCCTGACATAAAATTTTCAGCACTATCTTTTTCACACCCTGCCAAAGGTTATGCTACTGTAATGCCTTATGTTGAGCAGCAGTTACTTAAACACAAAATTGGCATGACCATGAGGTGCCATTCATTATTCTCTGGAATGAGACTCAGGGCATGGCCATGGCTTCTAATGGCACTGTTGCTGGCAGGGCCCTGGTGTTGCAGTAAGAAGTCAAACGTCTTTCTTCATTTGTTGCATAGGGACCACAAAAAGCACCTACTTGGGGACATCTGTGAAGACTGTCACAGATGCCAGTGGCATACCTTGTTCTGGTGAGCAGTGCAGGCACCACTGCAGTGACCTGTGAAAGTGCCATACTGATCTTTTGAGACAATGAGAAGAAAAGGTCAAAGCAAGTGCACTTGAAATATATTGAAAATCTCTGTCCAAAGTGCAATGATAATTGGCTTCCTGCTAAATAAATTGTAGGTTATAGACATGTTACTTCTTCTTCCTGGTTAGGGGTCGCCACAGCGGATCACAGGTCCGCTCATGATTGGCGGTGGAGTTTTTACAGTGTCGAGTTGCCAGCCCAGCACCCAACCTTCCACAGAAGGCACACACACACACTCATGCCTAGGGCCAATTTAGAGTGTCCAATCCACCTACAGCATGTCTTTGGGATGTGGGAGGAAACCAACCCATGTGACCACAGGGAGGACATGCAAACTCTGCACAGAAGGCACCCCAGCCGAGGATCGAACCGGAGAACGTCTTGCTGTGAGGCGACAACGCTAACCACTGCACCACCATGGCCGCCCAGGTTATAGACATGTTACTAAATAGTTATATTTTGTTCTTCAGCTCAGAAGGCCATAGAAGAGAATCATCTTCTACAAGGGAGGAAAACAAAGCCTTTCTAAGTGAAAGTTGTATATGTCTTTACTTTCCTTTTTAAATGCACTTGCTTTAGAACCTTTTTTTCTATTATTGCATTAATTCTGTGGCAGCAGTATGTATAACAGTCACCCCTAGTGTGGTAAGTGTGGATATGTGTACATGTTATAGGTATTGGTATTGACGTCTATATGCTGTTCTGTGCATGGATGAACAGTCATTCAGGAGGTATTTGTGTGTGACCATTCCAGTTGTAGGGCTATACAAATATGCCAGTGTTACAGTAAAGGCAAGTGGTTAGTAACTCAGAATGACACCCCAGCACTTTGTAGGTAGAGTAACAGATCTACACCCAAGTGCAATAGGTAAATGGTATAATGTACCATCAGAATGTTTAACCACAACCGCCTTGTTAGGATTCCATATCGCAGACAGCTGCTCTGCTAATCAGCTTATTAGGTTTCTGCAGATATAATTTGTATGATGTCAGTATTCATATGTATGACTTTTACAGTTCATGCATTGATTTTATAACAAATTTGCCTTCGTTTTCTTCATTCCTTTCCTTTGTTGCTATCCCTTAGTTTATGTTACTTCACCCCCCCCATATTTTGCAATTATGCACAGCAGTTGCCATGACAGTGCTAGTGGCTAGGCTTGGTTCCACAGTCCCCCAACAAGCCCAGCCTGCTTCTGCATCTCCTTACTCAACACCCATGGTAACTCACCTGGTGGCTGTACAGGGGGACAATGAAGTTACCGGCTCTTCTGCCCTTGGTGCTGTTTCACTGGCTAGGAGCACCATCATTCCTACTGGTGGCTCTGCTGGAGTTGGTGACTAGCTAACCCACAAGCAGCTGGCAAAGGTGATGGGTGAGCTGGTAAACAAGTGGCTGGACTGGTCAACTGGAAAGGCTCCTCATGCAACTAGGAGAGTTGCATCCCTGCCTGACTCTGACAGCAACACATCCAGCAGGATCCTCTGGGGAGGGGATGATATGGGCAGGACACTCTAGAAAACTTTACCCACTCATCCTAACCCCCATCATGGTGTAGCCTTCCTTTTTCTGTCATTGCCCCCCTTTGTTGTCCAAGCATCCTCATCACCAGTACCTTCCCTTTCTTTGTATAATACCTCTGATTCCACTGTCCTCCCCTCCTTCAATGTATCAGCATCTCCTCTGTCAGTCTTTTTGTCTTTGTTATTTATTTTATTTATTTATTTACTTATTTATTTTACATTTGTTTACTGGGATGGTCTGACTGGGACAGTGCCCATTTTCAGCGGAGGCCCAGTGAGAAAAGCTCCAGTCTAAGCTTACATACAAGTTATCACAACAAGTAATAGAAATTATAAACAAAATTGACAAAAAAATGAGTGTTAACACATTTACAGGATAAAAATGTAAAACCAAAAATATATACATAGTATCAAATAGAACAAGACTTTAAACACTTGAATATAGACAAATATATGGTTGAACTTATATAGGTGGAGGAACATAACATTAGTTAGGAAATTAAGCAGGGAGAGTCACTTAAGCATAGTAGTACATAGTAATACTTCTGTGGTGACAGTTGCAGCTAGGAATGTAACTACTTATAGAGAAGTAATGTTGTTAGAAGGGATATGTTAACAGAGTTAGTACGTACAGCCAAACTGTATAAGTAATGCTAAGTTAATAATTAACCTGGAGTGTTACATGTGCAAAGCCAGGATTCAAATAAGTGTCTTTTGAGAGATATTTTGAAATAATTGATTGCTTATGGATCTAATACTATGTGGAAGAGTATTCCAATTTTTAGCAACAAAGTTAGAGTAAAGAGAGTTGCCTGCTGTATTGGATACTTGGTTTCTTGGAGTAAGTCTTTGTTAGATGATTGAAGAGTACAAATGTTAGAGTAGGGTTGTAGAAGATTTTTTAGGGAAGGTACATTGTCAGGATTGTGCATTATTTTGTGAGCCATTACTAATTGGTTATAGTTCATAATATGAGGTAGTTCCAACCAAGAAAAAAAATTTAGGCATTGACAGTGATAGGCTGAATGTGTGGAATCTGTTGCAAATTCGGCAATCTTATTATAACATGATTCTAATTTACTTAATTCTGACCTTTTGAGGTTGGTAAGTATGGGGGACGCATATAAGAGCAAGGAGAGAAGGTGGGTTCTAGCTATGGCTATTCTTGCAGCGACTGTTAAGAATTTTTTGTTTCTATACATTCTTCCCATTTTCTTGTGAACCTTTTTGATTGTGTTAGAAATGTGTATGTCAAATTTTAATCTGTTATGTGTTTGTGTGTTTGTCCGTGCTACCTACCCTCAACTACTCAAAATACTTTCACCTTCCATTACATACTTCAGCTTTCCCTCTTGAGAAAAGAAAAGGGCACCTGTCCTACAAAAAAAGTTACCTTTTTTGCCTCTTCCACCTTCCATTCCTACCTCACCTGTTTTCCTTGTGTGATCTCCTGTGATTGCTGTCCCCTTCTTCCTACTGTTATACTCCCATTTCCATCCCTTCCTTTGGTCAAAAAACAGAGTTCAGCAATGCAGAGGCTCCTTTTAATGTAGCAGGCTGCTTTTCTCATGTTCTTACCTCTTACCATATATGCATGCACTGAGGCATGTACACCCACTAAGCTTGGCACTTTTTGTATTCGACTCTGAAGCCGCTGATGCAGCCTTCTCTCCTGCACAGCAGGCCCTACTCTGGGTTTGAGTAATTAGCTGCTGCTTCAGCACTGTGTTTTCATCTTGTTAATTGATAATGAGTTCTGAGCTGCATCGGGTACAGATTAGAACTTCCAGGGTGCTAACTGCCATTACAGTGGGCATGTTTCTGAATCCCAGGGCCTATGTGATTCTATTACATCACTTAACCAGAGTGTTCCAAGCTTGCACTTGAAAAGAGCTACTGATTTCTTGTGAGTCTTATTTGGTTAGAAAATTAGTACAAAATTAAATTCAGTCTTATAGCTTTGCCATTTGTCAATTTTGAACTAACATTTCAGCAAATTCATTTTAGGGAAATTCCTTCTAAAGTAAAAAAAATAATAAAAAAAAGTTTTAAATACTCTTTTTAACACAGTATTTTTACTAAGGTTACTTTGTACTTTAAACCATTCCAAGGACTGAAACTTTCTAAGTTGATTTTTTTTAGTGCTAACAAACTTCAAATGAAGGGCACAGGGCTAATATATGCATGCTTTTATAGACATCTGAAATGCATCTAAAGAATTTGTGGTCTGCCTCCCTCTTTCTCTTACTCCTTTTTCTTTGGGTTTATTATAAATGATTATTAACACATCTTCACCCATTGTTCTGTTTTCCCCTGCACGGAATTAATATAGCAATAACCCATGCCTGGGTGTGGGTAATGCTGGATTTACCCACGGTTGGTGTGGTTTGGTCAAGAGGGCGAAGCCTGAGTGGCCAAACAAAGACAATCGTGGGTAAATCCAGCATTAACCACACCCAGAAGTGGGTTATTGCTATTATACAATGACATTATTTAAGAAAAAAAATAATTAATTTTCTTAAATAATGGCATTGTATAATGCCTCCTTGCTGCCCTTCCGCAGCTGTCTGGTATTCTGCGGCAGTTCTGATGTACTGCGCATGTGTATGCTTACGGAGTACATCAGAGCTGTGGGTGGAAGCAATGGAGAAAGCAAGATCTCCGTTGCTTCTTACAAAGTGTCTCGCTGTGTCAAAGGAGTTTAACATAGCGAGACAGCTTTAAAAAAAGCAACGGAGAATCTCTGTTGCTTTTTTTTAAAGCTGTCTCGCTATGTTAAACCCATTTAAAATAGTGAGACAGCTTTAAAAAAAGCAACAGAGAAAGCAAGATCTCCATTACTTTTTTTAAAGCTGTCTCGCTATGTTAAACCCATTTAACATATCAAGACAGCTTTAAAAAAGCAACGGAGAACGCAAGATCTCCATTGCTTCTTACAAAGTGTCTTGCTATGTTAAAGGAGTTTAACATAGCGAGACAGCTTTAAATAAAGCAACTGAGAATCTCTGTTGCTTTTTTTAAAGCTGTCTCGCTATGTTAAACCCATTTAAAATAGCGAGACAGCTTTAAAAAAAGCAACAGAGAAAGCAAGATCTCTGTTACTTTTTTTAAAGCTGTCTCGCTATGTTAAACTCCTTTAACATAGCGAGACAGTGTGTAAAATGCAACAGAGATCTTGTGTTCTCCATTGCTGTAAAAAAAGACTTATACTAATAGAAAAAGTCTGGGCGACCGGACCTTTTTCCATTAGTATAAGTCTGATTTACAATGTGCATGCTGACCAATCAGCATGCACGTTTTGGAATATTAATGGGGGGTCGTTGTATAATGGAATATTGATCATGGAATTTTTACCATGAAATAAAGCTGTTATGTTTTGCTGGCATGAATGATGCCCTTTCAAAATTCTGCACACATCTCACCGTTTTGTATCTGTCTATTAATTTATATGGGATTTAGTTAGCGTTTGGGGGAACTTATTTTTACGTGTGTAAAGGACAGATTTGACACACAGGTAATAAGTAACATCACTGGTCAACTTTCCTTGCCCATTTTATAAGTTTATACAAGAAAACGTATTGAAGAAGAAGTTCTTAAGTGAATTTTGTTGCTTTTCATTTGTTAGACTTGCTATATTCAAAAACAAGAAATTATGCTTTTAACCAAGGTGAAAGCTGTTACAGCAAGTTGTAGAACTGTAGAATCAGTAATTTCCTGTATCTTTTGAATCTTATAACTCCAGTATTATTTTTGTCTCTGTGAGAACCTTGAAGTTTTTCGAGATGTGTATGTGTGTGTCTGAGTGTGTGCGCATTTGTATGTGCGCATGTATATTTGTGGTGTATGTGTGTGTGTGTGTGTTATGGAAGAAAGGCCTGCCAATCTACTTCTGTTCTCTACTTACCTAGTAGCTCTGTGGATGGCAACAACTATTCATGGGGTTGCTATAGGAGTTGGATATGACTCAATAGTAGTGGTTAGATGGACGTTATACATAAAGGTCATGCACCAGAGCTTATGAAATACATGTATATGCTTTTAAAGTACTTTGCATTTAATGAATGCAGAGAACTGACACAGGCTATGAAGGAATTAATCTAAAATGATGAAGTTAAATCCTATTGACATTTAAAACAGGTAGCATTTTAAAAATGTTGTGCAAGGAATCAAAGGGTTGTGTGTTTGGGTGCACTTCTGGTATGTGTGTGTGTCTGTCTGTGCCTGTGAAGGTGTTACTTTGCTCTTACAGTATAAGCGGTGCTTCTTTGCCCTAAAGGTGTAAATATTTGTTGGTCCAGAGGTGGCAGAGTTTTATTCCTTCACAACTTTATACAGAAAAGCAAATTTAATTATCATCATTAATAAACTAAAGGACCTCAGTTATATGAAGAGTTTGGAACACTTTTCCACTTGAGTGTGTGTACCTGAGCAGGTATTTGTCTCAGCTGCTATGATGTAAGCTTCCATATTACTATGACAGTTAACTGTCATATTTGACTTAGCTCTCCCTAGATTTATATGTGTTCTTATTTATTTACTTTTATTTTTCACATTACTTGCTGTTTGGTCAATCTCTCATGAACTCAGTGTTTTATTTTTCTGACTCGGGTCTGTCTCAGTTGTTTCTGAAGCTTCTTCACTTTGCTGTACATTGATGTAACCTTACTATATGCTGATTCTAGAAGACTCATTCCATTGCAATAAACATGTTTGTGCTGCTTGTTCCAAGTGTTTTTTTTAGCTTTGCATATTCCCAGCCAAAGGAGAAAGAAGACTTCTTCAGTGTTTTGCATTCTTTTGGAACCGTCTTTGAAACAAATATTGCTGTAAGTATTGAATGTTATACAAGTAGCTGACTTCCTTACTTGCATTATTGTCCATTAAATACATTATTAAGTTTGCTCACACTATTGGAAGTGTTATTAGAGTCATTAGCAACATCTGTGCCCAAGGCAAATTCTGTCCTAGAGTCCATTTGTGATAGGAAAGTGTTTTACTTTTTTCAAAATCAGTGAAGACAAAATGAAACAAATAGAATTACACTTCATAACAGTATAGCACCTTTATTAAATGCATGGTTATTTATCATGACCAGGATGAGAGATATGACTGGGGTGCATTGCCTGGATGGTACAGATTGCTGTGTCACCACATGAGTTATTAGTCAAATTGCTAGCAAGTTGGGTGGGGGTAGTTGCAGCCTGTGTCACTGTGGGGGTCGGGCGGGGGTGAGGGGTGCACAGGATGCCTTGCCATAATGCCATGGATGTTTTTCCATCATTCAGCTGTAGCAGTCTGCAGAACATAGCATGGAACATTATCTTATGTGAATGACAGACCTCCATGACAATTCACTAGGAATAATTTACTTACTCTTTTTAACCCAGTGGAGCTGACGTCAGCAACATTAATAAGTTGTGATTTATAATTGCAATTTCCTAATCTCAGTACAGGCCTCATGCAAAGCGTAAGATATTCTTAAATCTCTGGCCCTAACAGGCAGAAAAATCTGTGTGTATCAGAGTAAGATGTGCACTTTAATATAGTAAAGCAAATATTTTCCAAATGGCTAATTAGGAATTGTGGGATGAATACTTCCAAAGAATAGTGTTTCAATTTGTAATGTCTTTCTTTTTTTTGCTCTCTGCTTTGGCTAAATAAACACCTTTCTGAAGTGACCACAAAGCAGTTCTGATAACTTTTAAATAAACACCTTTACGGAAACCATCACAGCACACTATGATCATTTTAGTTAGTTAGCTTATTAGCTAGTTAGTTAGCATTTGATTATTGGAATGATTTACTGATCCGTGGCTACGCACAATTAGTTAAAAGTTTGTCAGAAGAAGAGAGAGCAACATGCAAAAAAATATATATCTAAGCAGAGTGATAGCAAGAAAACAATTAAAGAACAGTTAAATGCATATACAACTAGAAGTTCCTATCATTACACAGAAATGAAAAGCTATTAGTGGGTACTATAAACAGTTATATATGCCAGTAGGTTAGAGAGAGAGTAATGAGTCTTGATCCATCTTTGTAGCCTATCTGCCACCCCCCAACCTACCCCTCCATCTGATCAAATTCATCCCAAAGAACTGAAAAGTGATCACAGTAGGGATTTAAATGTTAGTTTATTTAAGTTGGATAACAGTGAGATTTTTGGAACATGCACTGGCCTAGCCTTTGCCCAGCACTGTTGATAAATCCACAGATTGTCATTTTAAAACACTCCTTTTTTGACCAAGTCATTAACAGTAGTCTTGACTGCATTACCTCTGTTGTGGTCTACCCTCTGTCAGTTACTGACAGGTACCCATTAAACTGCAGCATATCCTTCCCTGAACTCAAACACTCTTCCAGCTAAATCATTCAGACCAAAATCACAAGAAAACTCAACACTGCTCAAACTCACTTAACTCGTTGATATGGATCCATGCATAATAAACCAGCAAAGCAAGTCTAGTAGTCCGTTTACTTACGTCACTGTGAATTCACCTGCAAAACATATTCTTTCCTATAATAACCAGACTGATAAGATGCCTCTCAATAATAACAGGATAACAAAAGAACTTAAAGCCTCATATTCAGAATGGCTAGATTAGAAATGTAACTCCACAAGACCACAAAGGATCAGAGCCATCCTTCTAAGACATTAAGGCAACAGAATTAATTAAATACCAGAAAGCAGCCTATTACTGTAAGAAAGAAGTCTCACTCATTAACAAAGTCTAACATTTTTGAAAGAGGTAAATGCCCTAACTGGATGATTTCCCCAACCTACTCCCTAACACAGTCTTTACTCCTACTGAGTACCAGACATTTTTGACCACTTTTTAAATGAATTGTCCAGAATTGTTATTAACATGTCACTTAACAATAATCTCCCAAGCTAACCATACTATGTTTCCTCCATTTTACGTTAACTATATAAAACACAAGAGATTTTAAAATGGCTGGACCAGCTACCCAACCATGGCTCTTACGATACCCATGGCCAATGCCCATGCTTTATAGGTTATGCAGATCCATACCCTTAAACTTCTGCAACACATTTGCAGTCTACTGGTAAATACTGTCAGATTATCACTTCCTAATATCTATGTCCCCCAAATCTGTTACCACCTACTGGCCTGCATCCCTTTTACCTAATCTTAGAAAGATCCATTAAAACTAGTACATGCACAAAGATTACAGTACATGCCAAAATACAAGATTGTCTCACTATATCAACATGACTTTTGGACAGGTAGACCATGTAACTGTTTGAAATGTCAGGATCCATTAGAGTGAATCCTAAAACACAGGGACTGAATGGTCAAAAAAACAGACTTACATATACTAAATCTGAGATGACCATTTCTCAGAATATTCCCTTTTCTTTGAAGTGTGGTGATCTTGCAATTAGTGTATATATAAATCTGGGGGTGGGGGGGGTGGGCTTCTTCCTCTTCCCACAAATGAGAGGATGCAGGTGGTCTTGCCCCCTGCAAAAAAGAAGTTTAAAGGAGAAAAGCAATGTTAAAGAGTCACTGTTCTCCTGCATTTTCAATCTTTTTTTTCAGTGTGTTGGTACTCAGCATTTCCAGTGGCAATATTTCAACAGAGAGATACCTTAACAATACCATGAACACTTATTGATGAAGTCTAACTGAATATGGACAGAAACAGTGTGGCAGAACCTGCCTGTATAGATCCCACCAAACTCTTTGACCTTCTAACCAGTGGATATTCAGTGTACAACAACCAGCAGCACAGAGCTAATCTCATCTCCTCATTTCAGTTAATCATAGAGCTTTCACCATCAAATCAGGATCCTCCAAGTCCTTTTTCAACCTCCATAGACAAGACACTCATCAAGATTCCATTTTTGACACTTCTGCTACTCTTTTTCTGTAGCTGTGTCAGTGGTTTAATGAAGTAGTCTCAGCTTTGATGCTGGAAGCTCAGGTAAGCTTAGGTGTGGAGATTCATATTTTTCAATATTGAATTTGCAGTGCAGCATAAGGGGGAGGGGTTGGACTCCTGAGTGTGCTGTCCTCATCTGCCTGAGTTGGTGTTTGCTCACATGGGTACAAAGGATCCCATGGTACTTAATGAAAAAAGTAAGGGAACGTCCACAACGACTTGACTAAATTCCCTGAGTCAATATGAATACTACCCTGGGTCTCCCCTGAAAACTGGTTGCTGTCCTAATAGGACTGACCTGATCAGCAAAGCATAATTAAAAATATCAATTATCTTCATCTCAGATATCTCTACATCAAAATAATTCTGTCTGCTACCAGTATGGTCAGCTACTGTTTGTCACCCTCCAAACCATTATCAAATTTCAACTCAAATCTAACTTGAAGGAGCTGTGTCATTGGCTACATGATACTGGCCTGGTACTCTGCTAAAACAAAACTCAGTAATAATTCAAAGCAGTCCCTAACCACTGGCCAATTGTTGATGTACTTGGAATCCAACTTGAAACATTTAGTTGCTTTAAAAACCTTGTCATTCAGCTAGACCAGATTGTCACATTTACCCAACATATAAAGAAAACATCAAAAATAAACAAATTTCTGTTCTATTGCTGGAATGGTTCTCTGTTCCTCCCTTCCAAATCTAGAAATATAAATAGGTTAATGTATCTTATTTTCCTAACTTGAATATGGCCTTCCACTAGCAGCTTATGCATCATGGAAATACCTAACCTCCCTGCAAATTAAGACAGCCTGCAACCTTATCACCTTAGCATATTCCAAAGCACATCATTACTCGATCCAGGAAAAAAAAACAAAATGGCTTATTATGAAAGGGGCAACAGCTTACTAATTTTCTTGCTCTTCAGACTTGTTAAATATGACTGAAACTCCTTTATGACTAATAAAGTACTACCTTGGTTACTTTTACAAACAATCAGAGGTTCCAGTCCTTCAGTACAGTGCTCCTAGTGTGTGAAAGAAACAGACTTAGCAAAACCCATGACTCCTTTATTTTCTTTTTTTCAACAATGCAAATACTTTATTGACACTGTGACAATGTGAGGTATTGCCAGGTATGATAGGAGAATTAGAGCAGGGGATGTGTAACATATGGCAGCACAGCTAGCTGGAATTTTGTAAAGAATAATATGCCATTTGCATATTAAACTGATTTATACAGATGTTTGTGCTGAAAATGCATTTGTAAAGTTGCTACAGTTAAAAATGTATCAACAGTGTGTCCTGCTGGACAGAAAAGAAACATACATGTATATCAGACTGTCCTGTTGTAAATAGGATACTGGAAGAGAAGAGGTTAATCTCTGTCCAGCTACCTTTGAAAAATAATAAGAAATTTTATAATAACATAATAAGAAGAAAAATAATAAGAAATAAGATACTTTTTCTGCTGTACTCACCTCTTCAGCTCTATCCTGCTCCGTTCACCCTTCAGGCTTACTCCACTCCCATACCCTGCCCCAAATTCCCACCCGCCCCAGCACTCCTAGATTTATTCCTCCTTGACCCCTCCCCAACCTATTCACCCAATAGCTGTTCCCTCCACCAAATCCCTCCCCTCTACTTCCCTTCCACACCCCTCCTCCTACATACCACCCATATAATTACAAACTCCTCCTCTTCTACTGTATATCTATTTTCCTCCCATGCTAAGATCCTATAACAACCTTCTGCACTCAAACCTCCCTTCCTACCATACCTTCCCTTCCTATTACTCCCACTTCATTATTTTCTTCCCTTTTGCCCAAATATGCTCTTATTAGGTTATCATATCATCCTAGTCCCCTGCCTCCTCTTCCTTATCCTAATTCCTCTATATTTTGCTAGCCCATACAACTCTAATACTTGCCAAAAATTAGCCACCAAAACTACTAGCATACATACACACCTTCACTCTCAATCCCACTCTCATTTCCACTCCATCTCCTCATCTCTCATCCAGCCCAATGCTTTTCACTTATTCCAACCAAAATTTCTCTACTTTAAAGTTAAAACATGGCCACCCACTCTTTCCTTAAAACCATCATATCTCAAACCTAGTAAACCTAAATGGCTAAAGGATAATACCTTCAATAGCTTAGTCCAAGCTGGGGATATTCATCCTAACCCTGGTCCTACCCCATCCTCTGCCAACACCCACCTTCTACCATCCACCTCCTACCACAATACTCTAAACCTTTTCACTTTAAATGCACAAAGTCTTAACAACAAAATTCACCACTTTCAAACTTGGTTACGCCATAACCAACCTGACATCTTAGCCATCTCCGAAACTTGGTTCAAGCCCTCTATCTCTGACTCTGAGATCCTACCTCCAGGATTTCATGTTCTCAGAAGCGACCGCCTTAACAAAAAAGATGGCGGCTCTGCCCTAGTCTACTCTAACCTCCTTACCATAATTCCCCTCCAAACTTCAATTCCCCAATTCCAGAACACAGAACTAACTGCCAGACTACTAAAACTAAATAAACACAAAAATATCTGTATTATTGCCCTATATATCTCACCTGGTAATAATATCTCTACACTCGAAGAAATTCTCTTATGGGCCTCTACTACAATCCACTACGAAACATACATCTTAGGAGATGTAAATATTGACTGGAACAAAATCAACTGCCACTCCCCCTCCCTAACAATTAACCTCTATAACTTCTTAGGTTCATAGGTTCATAGGTTCATACTAGGCTATCTGCCCTAGGGCATTTATAAGCCTAGCCAGAGTGTGTTTGGCTTTCGTCACCCATTTTAAATTAATTTTGCTATGCCCTTTTTTGAGGTTAGTATACTGTGCCTCTGTCTAACAGTGACACAGAAGTGATACCCGGGGTAAACCTACGATCTCCCATCCACTCATCAAGATTCCTCTTGAAGAGAGTCAATGAGGGACTCTGCCTAACCTGGACTGGGATTTTATTCCAGAGTGAAGGGAGCCTCTGGGTTATGAATCTGTCCCTCCAGCATGTCCTATTTATTTCAGTGTTGAGGTTCAAGTCTCTCGAGCGCGTAGCTTGATGGGATTTGGATTTTCTGAGGTGCAGCATGTCCATTAATTCCAGGTTGGACATGGCTTTATACATCAGGCACAGATCGCCTCTGAGCAGGCAGTATGCCACTGAGTAGAGCTGGAGTTTCTTTAACCGGGCAGCATATGGCATCTGTTTGAGCCCTTTGATCCTCTTGGTGAGGTACTTTTGGGGTCTTTCCAGTTGCTGCAGGTGTCTGGTAAGGTACATCCCAAAAGGGGCATTGTACTCAATTATGGGCCTGATGAGGGATGAGTAAAGACGCACGATGACCTAGGTGGGCTATATGAAATGTTCTTCTAACCACATTGGCCACGTGGTTGTCAAATGAGAGATTGCTATCAACTTGGGTCCCCAGGTCCCTAATTACTTCTTCTGTACTTAATGGATTACCACCTATGTGGTAATTTGTGGGCACTTTGTTTTTGCCAAAGGAGATGACTATACACTTTTTGGCATTTAGCTTGAGGCCATGGCTCTGGCACCAGTTGTCTGTTTCTATGAGGCCCTTTTGGAGGATGCTTGTGTCGGCTGGAGAGTCGATTATGGCACCCAGTTTGCAGACATCTGTGAACTTGGTCAGCCACAGTACTTCCGTGTTGGCCTGTACCTCCGAGAAATATATACCGAACAAGAGAGGTCCCAGGACTGAGCCTTGTGGGATGCCACTTGTAACTGGTTTGGAGTCTGACATGGCTCCAGCAATTCTAACCATGTGGGTTCTGTCCTTGAGCCAGTTTGCAACCCATCTAGAGACATAGGGGTTTATATTTAAGCTGGTGAGCTTATCTATAATGCCAGAGTGGGGTATTGTATCGAAGGCTTTTGCGAGGTCCAGGTAGGTTGTGTGGACCACCTTCCCCTCGTCAATGGCCTTGGTGACTGTTTCAAAGAAATCGACCAGGTTTAAGAGGCAGGATCTGCCCTTAACAAAGCTGAACTGGGTAGGATCCAGTGTCTGTAGGTCCCCAATATCTTTATTTATGAGGTCCATGATGATCCTTTCCATAGCTTTGCAGACCAAGCTAGTCAGGCTTATGGGGCGATAGTTTCCAGGATCCATTGAGGCACCACCTTTGTGGAGAGGGACCACTGTTGTTGTACGCCACTCTTTGGGTACATATCCTGTAGTAAGGCTGAGATTGAACAGTAGTTTTATGTTTGGGTTTAGCTCTTCTTGGAGTTCATATAGGACGCAGCTCGGGACACCGCCTGGTCCCATTGATGCTGTGTTTTTTGCTTTGGAGAAGGCGGCTCTTACCTGAACATCTGAGATGTCAGGGGGGCAGCACTCTGCTGGGATAGATATTTGCCCTTTTGGTGGGGAGGGGGGGGAGAAGTTTGCACTGAACCTGTCAGCTAGAATGTTGGCAATGTCTGTGGGTTCGGTGTATTTTTTGTCATTTTGGACTAATTCTGAGCATATCTGGGAATTCCCACCCAGGTTCCTAACATAACTAAAGAAAGCCTTGTGATTATCCTTAGTGTCCTGTGCAATTTTTCTCTCGAAGCTGACCTTAGACGATTTTATGAGTGCCCGTAGTTTTTGCTAATACTGATCAGAGATGCCTTCCCTTTTGGGATTTTGCTCTATCATGTAGTAGCTTCCTCCTTCTATTGTATAGTTTGTTTATGGCTGGGGTCCACCAGACAGGATGTCTGCCTTTGGAGGATTGGGTCTTGGTTTTATTTGGGATTGCATGATCCATGCATTCCTGAAGGTGTTCAGAGAATGCGTTTATAAAGGATTCTGCAGTCTGGGACGTATTTTCCACAGGCCGGGGCTTTGAAGGATTCCACCTCGGTTTTGAGGAGTGTGAAATTTGCTTTAGAGAAGTTTTTCACTGTGGTTTTCTGGGCAGGGGGTGGGGTCGGGACGTGAATATCCAGTGAGATTAGTTTATGGTCTGATCTTACCAGTGAGGGATACACTTCTGGTCTGGAGCATAGAGTCCCCATGTTGGTGATGATCAGGTCCAGTATGTTTTCCCCTCTTGTGGGAGTGGTAACAAGTTGTTCCATAGCATTTGAGTTTATAAATTCTAGGAACCTTTGGGCTAGGGTGTTGGAGCTAGAGTAATGGTCCCAGTCTATGTTTGGGTAGTTGAAGTCACCCAATATAATGGTGTTTGGAGAGACCTTCATATTTTCCAGTGTTCTCAGGAAGGCCGAGTGGGGTTCCTGGGTTTGGGAGGGTGGTCTGTAGCAGGCTATAAACTGGAAGGCAGTTTTACCCACTGTTAGTTGCACATGGATAGTCTCTGATGCTTCATGCTGTGCCACCAACCTGGAGGTGTGGGTATCTTTGAATATTGATACTCCCCTCCTTTTGTGGTTCGGTCCAAGTTTTGGGGCCGAAAAGCATGGTATGAGGTATAATCTGGTAGTGCTGGGGTGCTCTCGGGAGCCTTGACCCAGGTTTCTGTTACTGCACAGATATCGATGTTCTCCATGCTATGGAGAGTTTTGAGTGCATGCATCTTGAGGTTTAGACTTCTGGCGTTGAGTAGCATTACTCTTAGTTTCTTATCCCTTGTGATACCTATGGAGGTGGGTTTTGAGCCTTGCCTAAAAAAGGCACTATGGGGGTAGCAAGAACCTTTGCCAATATCCGAAAACCCAGGGGTGACAGGTGCAAGCCGTCCCTAGCGAAGCATTGTGGCTTGTCGAGCATGTCATCCCAGGCTGACAGGCATTGGATCCCCTTTGAATGACACCAATACTTAAGCCATTTGTTGAAATTGATCATCTTGTCTTCATATTGTGGCATCAGTCTTGGTGAGGGTAAGACGCTACTCAAGGTCAGGGTCATACTGGCCTGGGCTACATGCTCAGAGAGCTCCTCTATGTCTCTTTTCATGTAGTCCAGGGAGGTACATCTCAGGTCATTCACACCAGCATGGACAATAACTGAGTCATATTTGTACTTGCCTTGGAGTGACCTGAGTGCTTGTGTTATGTGACGGATCCTAGCGCCCGACAGGCAGCTCACCATGACCTTCTCCTTGTTCAGCCTGGTGAGTGGGACGTCAGTGTGCCTGACGATAGAGACACCTATTACAAGTGTATCAGGTGTGTTGTTTAGCCTTAAGGGCTGTGACTGTTCGGCACACTGGCTTTGTGAGCTATGTGTTGCACGTGTTTTGTTTTGGGGTAGCGGTTGCTTGGGTGTCTGCTTTGGAGGTCTCTGCTGCTTAGGCAGATTTTTATTTAGAGCCTCCGAGTATGCTTTTGTGTGTTTATGTGTTTGGTTTGCTGTCGTGGTAGGTCTATGTGAGACTGGAATTGTAGTGAATGTGGTTTCCTTCTCCTCCTGACTGGTTAGGCCAGTACTGAGTTGAGAGAGCTTAGCCTCCAGTTTGGCTATATGGTTGCATCTCTCACATGTGTTGGAATTTGTTGGGAGGAGGAGAGGGTTGTCTGTGTACATGAGGCAGTTGTAACATTGCCTCAAGATTCCCAGATTCACCAGCTGGACCGGAGAGGAGATTGACAACTGACCTTTGGACATGCTAGAATAGTATTGGGAATTCCTTTATAATTGAAAAAAGGGCCAATGGGGAACAAGGTACTCAAGGGGAGTTTGTGAGGGTGTAGTGCTTTTAGTTTTTAGTGCTGACTTAGTGAGCAAGTGCCAGGTAACTTAAATGCAATGTGTTACAGGTAACTTAAATGCAAAAATGACAAACAGTAACTTTCTTTCAAGTGAAACAAGGAAATAAGTACAGTAAGCAATGCAGATATCACTAGGGATCCACAGAAGCACTGAAAAGCCACATTTTAGGTGAAATTAGCGTTTCAGGGAAATAACAAGCAAACAAACAACAAGCATACAAACAAAGCTAGATTCAGCAGGCCTGGATCTAGTCTATGCTACAGCAAACAAGGTGTACCAATTTCAGTAAGAAACAGTTCAAATATGGAGGCACTATAAGCCTTTAACCAGAAATTCCAAGCTCAGAAGGGCAGAGTCCAGCCTCTCCTCCCACAAGAGTGCAGACCACGAACTTTCTTAATGTAAAATAACTGGCCTGAAGCCCAAGTGCTTAAACCAGAACTAATACACTTTTAGAATAACATACACTGAGCCCTCAATCAGAAGTTCCCAACTTAGAAGGATGTAAGCTATCTGTCCTGCCACCACAGTGCAGGCCACAAACCTTCCTAATGTAAAACAACTGGTCTGAAGCCCAAGTGCTTAATCCAAAAGACTTAGAATGATAGCTACACTTTAATCAAGTTACTACCAAGCAGTAATAAATACAATTGAATACTTTAAAGAATGCCTGGATTAGTGCTCAAGTTATACAAACAAAGCTAGATTCAGCAGGCCTGGATCTAGTCTATGCTACAGCAAACAAGGTGTACCAATTTCAGTAAGAAGCAGTTCAAATATGCAGGCACTATAAGCCTTTAACCAGAAATTCCTAGCTCAGAAGGGCAGAGTCCAGCCTCTCCTCCCAGAAGAGTGCAGACCACGAACCCTCTTAATGTAAAATAACTGGCCTGAAGCCCAAGTGCTTAAACCAGAATTAATACACTTTTAGAATAACAGACACTGAGCCCTCAATCAGCAGTTCCCAACTTAGAAGGATGTAAGCTACCTGTAGTGCAGACCACAAACCTTCTTAATGTAAAACAACTGGTCTGAAGCCCAAGTGCTTAAACTAAAAGGCTTAGAATGAGTTACACCAAGCAGTAATAAATACAATTGAATACTTTTAAGATGACGCAAAAGCAAAATAAAGAAGGAAGAAACACAAATACAGAAAAAGAAGATAACATTTTTTTTTAAGTGGAAAGAGAGAAAGGAAAGAGAGAAAGGAGTAGCAGAAACTAAGCTGATTGGCCTTCTCAAATGTTCTCCCTGTACTGGGTAGAATGAGGTAATGACACTAGACTGGGAGGAGGGTCCCAGATCAAATTTACACTAGGGGCGGGCAACTGCAAAGCCACCAACTATAAAAACACTATACCAACAGGGAGGGAGGGAGGGAAACAAACTGCAGAAATGTTTCTCATAGCTGAAAAGCAGCAGTGAGCCTTTAAATGAAAGTTTTAAACAGCTAAAGGAGCCTCTAGAAAAAAGAGTTTAACTGCAACAAGTTATTAGAAACAAACAACCCAACAGATGCTTAATAAAAGTGGACATTTTCCAGTTAATACCTCACACACAGTGAAACTAGCTAGAAAAATACACAGTACACAAAGTGCTATGAATAACAAAGAAATAAAGAACAAAATAAACAAAAAACAGGATACTTAATGTTATATATTATAGCTCCGGGTTTCCTCAGTGTCCTTCCTTCGATCAAGCTCAGTGCGAAATGGCAGAACACTCACAAATGAACTTCTTAGGTAACAGAAAGTTGAAACCTGAGACAGTTTTTAAGAAAGAAATCTCAAAAGAACCAATGAGGTGCTTAGTCTAAGCTGTAGTCCAGGTGACCTCAGTCAGCCAATGACCTCAAACAATTCTCTCTCACTGAAATGCCTGATGGCTTTGACTAAACCAAGATGTCCCTGAATATGTGCTCAGACACAGCCTCCACAAACACTAGGCCCAAATACAAGCCTGAATATGGAAATGCTACAAATATCCTCACTACTTAGAACAAACTGCAGAAATGTTTCTCACAGCTGAAAAGCAGCAGTGAGCCTTTAAATGAAAGTTTTAAACAGCTAAAGGAGCCTCTAGAAAAAGAGTTTAACTGCAACAAGTTATTACAAACAAACAACCCAACAGATGCTTAATAAAAGTGGACAATTTCCAGTTAATACCTCACACACAGTGAAACTAGCTAGAAAAATACACAGTACACAAAGTGCTATAAATAACAAAGAAATAAAGAACAAAATAAACAAAAACAGGATACTTAATGTTATATATTATAGCTCCGAGTTTCCTCAGTGTCCTTCCTTCGATCAAGCTCAGTGTGAAATGGCAGAACACTCACAAATGAACTTCCTAGGTAACAGAAAGTTGAAATCTGAGACAGTTTTTAAGAAAGAAATCTCAAAAGAACCAATGAGGTGCTTAGTCTAAGCTGTAGTCCAGGTGACCTCAGTCAGCCAATGACCTCAAACAATTCTCTCTCACTGAAATGCCTGATGGCTTTGGCTAAACCAAGATGTCCCTGAATATGTGCTCAAACACAGCCTCCACAAACACTAGGCCCAAATACAAGCCTGAATATGGAAATGCTACAAATATCCCCACTACTTAGAACAAACTGCAGAAATGTTTCTTACAGCTGAAAAGCAGCAGTGAGCCTTTAAATGAAAGTTTTAAACAGCTAAAGGAGCCTCTAGAAAAAAGAGTTTAACTGCAACAAGTTATTAGAAACAAACAACCCAAGAGATGCTTAATAAAAGTGGACAATTTCCAGTTAATACCTCACACACAGTGAAACTAGCTAGAAAAATACACAGTACACAAAGTGCTATAAATAAAGAAATAAAGAACAAAATAAACAAAAAACAGGATACTTAATGTTATATATTATAGCTCCAAGTTTCCTCAGTGTCCTTCCTTCGATCAAGCTCAGTGAACCTCTCCATCACCTGATCAAACAAAACAAATCCACCTGGATTCACCTTAGACTGGATCCTAGTCTCAGACCCATCTAAAATAACTAACTCTGGCACCATTCCTGATACCATTAGTAACTACCTTCCAGCCTTCATACATCGCTCAACCAGCTGTACCCCACACCAGCACCAATACATCCACACACGCAACCTTACTAACTTTAACCCCACAACTTTCTCAAGCATTTTTAAACAGATGAACTGGAAAATTCTAAACACCCTTCCTCTTGACAGTGCTATAGAATACTTCAACTCCATCTTCCTAGATACCCTAAACTCCCTTGCCCCACTAAGAAAAAAAAAGGATAAAAGCCAAAAATGTTCCTTGGCTATCCAAAGAAACAGAAAAGATTATGCACCAAAGAGATACAATTTGGAAACTCTACCAAAACAATAAGCTGCCCACTACACTTCTCCAATACCAACAGCTGCGTAACCTTGCAAAAAAACTAATCACCAAGGACAAGAAATCTTATTACATCACATTCCAGTCCAAACATAATAATAAAAATCCCAGACTTTTCTGGAATTCTCTAAACTCTCTTCTCAATCCAGGCTCCAAGAATAACCCACGTCCTGACCCAAGTAAATCTGACCTCGAACTAAGCTCCGAATTTAATTCATTTTTCATAGGAACCATTTCTAACCTCACCAAGACATTTCCTAATAATACCCCATCTTCCTCATACTCACCATTTTCCATTTCATCCAGCAATCCTCCCTCTCTGTTTGAGATCAAACCCATCTCCACTAACTTTATACAAAAACTTTTATCCAAACTTAAACCTTGCTCAAATGCTCCTAACAATATCCCTTCCTCATTCCTGAAATGTGCTGCCGATGGCATTGCTCTTCCAATCAGCATCATTATTAATAGATGCATAAAGGAGTTTTATGTCCCTAAACTCTGGCGCTCAGCCTATATTCTTCCACTACACAAAGGTGGCAAAAACACCAGCATCTCAAACTTCTGCCCAATCGCTCTGCTTTCTCCAATCTCCAAAATCCTAGAAAAATGCATCCACCTCCAACTCATGCCTTTTCTGACTCTAAACAACCTTCTCGCTCCCACCCAACATGGCTTCCTCCCAGCCTATAGCACAATAACTGCTCTACTCACTTTCCTTGAAACTGTCAACCAGGCCCGAGATTCTGGACATTTAGTATCCACCATTTTACTTGATCTGTCTAAAGCTTTCGATACTGTGTCCCACAAACACCTTCTCTGCCATCTCTCCAACCTACATCTCTCACCCAACACTATATCCTGGTTCTCCAGTTATCTATCCGAAAGATCACAGGCAGTCAAATGGAAGAACTCCATCTCTTCCTTCCTACCCACCCCAACTGGAGTACCACAGGGATCTATTCTTGGCCCCATGCTTTTTAATATCTTCATCAATAACTTTCACTCTGCCATTCCTGATACCAAAATCATTCAATATGCAGACAATTCTACATTAGTCTGCTCTGCCTCAAACCTCTCTGAACTTCTAAACAAAACCCAAATATCATTTTAAACAACTGAAAACTGGATGTGCCAAAACCACCTCTCTCTAAATGCAAATAAATCAAAGATTCTACTTTTCCCTCCTACAAAATCCTTCTCCTATGACAAAAACAACTTCAAAGTCTATAGAACACCAATTCACCTATAAAAGTAGTTTCCTCCACTAAACTACTTGGTATTACCATTGATGAACACCTCAAATTTGATATACATATTCAACAAAATATCAAGAAAACCCACCAAAAGATAGGCATGCTGTACAGGAACAATCGCTTTCTCTTCAACTCTACAAGGCATATACTGGCCACAACTTATCTTCTCCCTTCCTTATTATATGGAGCCCCTCTCCTAAACAATCTTCTATTTCCTCCAAAATAGAAACCTGCTATAACAAAATCTCTAAATTCGCCACAAACTCCAAAAACTATACCCATCACTGTCTTACCCTACAATCCCTGAATTGGCTAGAACTCCCTAATTACCTAGATTACCTCCAACTCACTACTGCTCATAAACTCATATTTCACCCAACTCAATGTCCGGCACTAACTAATCTCCTTTCCCCTACGTACCCAAAAGAACACTAAGATCTGAACATCAGAATCTAATAGCTATCAATAAGCCTAAACATCCTGCAGGCCAACTTCTTCTCGCCAATTAATTTGTCAAAAAATGGAATTCCCTTTCATCTACTCTAAGATCTGTGAAAAACTCTGAAAACTTCAAAAGCCTGCTTTTCAAACACCTGTCCTCCAAGTGAAAACGTACCTGCCATCACCCTACCTAATCCAAGTAAATTCTTCTGCTCCCAGTGTGTACTCTCTCTTTCTCCTTTACTCTCTATGCTGTCAGTAACACCAACAGCCACTCTGACACAACTCAACCTTGTAAATATTGTAAATAGCATCCTTGTTTAATTATGCGTAACCAGAGTATATTAGCTATGTCATTATTCTGTCTTCTCCTTCTATGCATATTCATACTTATATAGTTGTCTGACTCCACATATTACACTGCTCCTTAAATGAAACTGTAAAACCCTAAACTCTGTAAATACCATGACTTCTAATATGTTAATTGTAACTTTTTATATAATGTATCTGTTATACCCATGTACTAATTGTATTGCAAATGTTTTATGCAACTTGGAGCTTTTCTCCCCGGGCCTCCACTGAAAATGGGTCATTTTGGCCCAGTGGACTTCCACGGTAATCAAACTGGAAATAAATAAATAATTTAATTAATTAAATTACTTAATTTAGGTCATAAAGATTGTATTTTACAGTTTTAACTGCAGCCAGAGATGAAATGTCTGTGCCTGAGAATGGTTTATTAGCTCCTGTAGGAAGAGTGGAAGTCTTTACTGTTTTATAACTTCCAGAAAATGCAACAGATCTTAGCACAACTCTATGTGTGTGTGTGTATTATTGACACATATGTGCTAAATCCTGGCAGCTTCTAGCCAAGTGGGTAGTATAGGAACAAGACGTCAGATGACCAGATGTATGTGATGTCATTCTGTAATCCAGACTGAAGTGATGATGTTAAGTTGTCTATCTCGCCTTCATTCTTGCTGGTTGGGATTGGAGCCGATCCTCGACTCCGACTCGGCCATCTTCAATAGCTCAAGAGCTGATGTTCATCGTGTTTCACTGCTGCAGTCATTACACTTGGGTTATCCTGCCATCAGGTGGTCCCGCAGTCGGCCAGAGTTCCAAAGTCTTGGTCTGGCGTCGGTTGCTGTCGCTTCCTCCCTGATGTCAGTGTGCCAGGGGTATATAAGATGCAGCAGATGCCATTTTCTTCAGTCTTTCTTGGCGTGCGATGCCCGAAGCAAAAGTAGTTCACAAGTGCCGGTCGGCAGACTCTTGAGATATCAAATTCGATTTTCAGAACCGAAGTCTTCAATAAAGCTAAGTATCCCGTTGGGGAAACTTTTTCTTGCCTCAGACCGATGTCAGTAAAAGTTAATAATTGTATTTCCTATGGGAAGCAAATACCTCATAAAGATTTTCATTCTTACTGTATTCCATGCCTAGGCCCAGATCACGACATCACTAGTTGTCGGTTTTGTGCTAGATTTAACAAACGCACTACTAAATGTCAGTTTGATTTTGCTCTCCATTACTTTGGCCAAAGATTTAATTATACAATGCCATCGGAACAACCGACAACCGGAATACACAAAAAATGCAAAGACAAGGATAAGGACAAGCATCCGAGGCCCAAAACTGATGATGAAGCCCCTTCTAGGCCAGTCCCCGGTTCACCGGTTCTCAGTGAGGCACTTTCGCAGCCCCTGACACCCGCTATCTCAGAGCCACAGGCCGCTTCCGACTCCCACGTGGAGATGCCTAGGCCTCTGGATACTCAAGGTGTTGGGCCTACAGAGACAAACCCTTCAGATGGGTCTGGAGCCACTGAGCAGGCATCGGCTTCTGAGGGTGTTTTCAGACCTTCACTGCTTACCATAAAAACTACAGCCAAGTCTAAAACTCCATTAAAGACAAAGAAGCAAGTACAGCATTCACCTGGACAGGCCTCCATGCCTAAAAAACAGATGCTCAAAATGGCCGAAGACTTAATTACTCTGATCAGGGGTTCCCATCCCCCTCCTGATAAAAGGCCTAGGCAGGATACAGACTATGATTCCTCTGACAAGGTTTCCATATATTCTGATACCTCTTCAGACCAGGGATACTCTTTACCCCCCTATGAGGACTCTGATGCTGAAGAATCTATTCCTTCAGCCTCTCCTCCTGAGGATTATTCTTATGGGGAAACTTTACATACCATGAGGAAGCATTTCCACTGGGAGGGCCAGGATTACTCAGAATCCAAGAAAAGGCTCAGAGACTTTCTTTTATTGCCTCAGCACAGGCCCCTTGCTATTCCGCCAGTGTTGGATATTGTGGATGATGTGTTCTCTGAATCCAGTTTAAATCCTAATTCTTTACCCCCGGTTCCAGTCAAGCCAGACAGGTACTACAGAGTCCCTGACTCTCACAAATTTCTTTATAAAAACCCTGTTGCTGACCCAGAAACTATTTCCCAGGGTCCCAAAGGGGTAAAGACTTCCACGGCTAAAAATTCAGTTCCCTCTGACGGATTCTAGAGCATTAGACAGATGGGGGAAGAAAGTTTACACTTCTGCAACTTTAGCAGTGAGGGCTTTAAATTGCCAGTTTCACATGCTTAAATACCAACAATATTTAATGTCTCAGTTAAAACAAAATAATTACAAGTGCAGAACATCCTGACTATAGGGAAATGCAAGATTTATTGCATGCAGCTGAACAAGTGGGAAAACATACTCTGCAATGTGGTTTTGATTCATTAGAGGCTTCTTGTAGAGCAGCAGTTACAAGATCTGTGATTCGAAGGCATGCTTGGTTAAAAGAACAAAGTTTACCAGATCATGTTAAGGCAAAATGATTGGATGCTCCTTTACAGCAAGATATTTTATTTGGTGTTGAGGCAGAAGAGGTATTAAAGAAAATGGAGGATAAGGCAAAATCTATGCAAACAGTGAAGGATTTCTTACAGGTACAGCCACCTCGATTTAGCAGAAATTGGCCTACAAAGAATTGGTCCTTTCCATGTCAGACAGGCCACAAAAAGGCAGATACAGACACCCAAGAGGCAGATCTCAGCCCCAAGGCTCTTACAGACCATGACAGTGGGGTGCTTCAACCCCAAAAGGAGGTGAAGATAAGTCACAACCTTACAGGAAACAGTCCCAAATGACTTCCCCCTTCCAATGCCAAGCACTTCCCTTTTGGCAGCTCCCTTAGGGGGGAAACTAGCACTTTTTTCACAAAATGGGCAAACAATCACCCAAGACAAATGGGTTCTGAATACTTACCTGGATGTTCCGAAATTCAAAATGTTGACACTACAGCAGCTCCTTCCCATGTTGGGCAAGAAGGCTTGGCTTGTTACTTTGGACCTCAAAGAAGCATACCTGCATGTCCCTATCAGACAAAATTGCAGAAGATACCTCAGATTCATAGCTGGTTCAATGCACTACCAATTCTCTGCACTGCCCTTTGGCTTATCTACTGTGCCCAGGGTCTTCACAAAGTGCCTGGCACCAGTAATTGCATTTTGCAGACAAAAAGGAATTCAAATATATCCATACCTGGACAACTGCCTTATTCAAGCAGAGAGCAAGGACATTCTTCTAAAGCATCTGGCATTTGTAAAAAGGTTGCTAATTTGCCTAGGGTACACAGTAAATGAAAAGAAGTCACAACTAGTGCCCTCACAAGAGATAATATTCCTGGGTGCCAGCTTAAATACAACGGCCCAGATGGCTTATCTCACGCCAGACAAACAAGGGCAACTGACTCAGTATTTTCAATTGATGGCAACAAAGTCCCAACTCCCTGCAAGAAAAATTCTGCAGGCCTTGGGATTCATGGCATCCTGCATACTACTAATTCCATATGCCAGACTGCATATGAGGAAATTACAATGGTACCTAAAAAGTGTTTGGACTCAACACTCTCACAGTTTGGAAACAGTAATACCACTAATTCCCTGCCTACAACAGGAGTTTCAATGGTGGGCACAGGCATGTCACCTCAGCAAGGGTCAGCCTTTCACTCTACCCACAGCCAGGCAGACTTTAACAACAGATGCTTCGGATTACACCTGGAGAGCACACATGGCAGGAAAATGTATTCAGGGCAAGTGGACCACAGACCAAATGCATCTTCACATCAATCAAAAACAGATGTTGGCTGTTCAAAATGCCCTAACAGTTTTCAAGGACCTTCTGCATCCAGGACAATTATTATTAAAAACAGACAACACCACAGTAATGTGGTACATAAACAAGCAAGGGGGCACTCATTCTTACCCCCTATGCAGACATGCCATGACCTTGTGGAACACAGCTCTAACTTATCAAGTTCATCTGCAAGCACAATTCCTGCCAGGAAAGAAAAATACTTTGGCAGACGACTTAAGCAGAAACATCATGGATCCTAACGAGTGGAAATTAAATCCACAAGTCTTCAGCATGATAACGCAAAAATGGGGGTGACCAGACATAGATCTTTTTGCCTCCCCACTGAATTGCCAACTACAAAAATTCTGCACAAGGACTTATCACACACAAGCATGGAAAGTGGATGTTCTTTCGTTCAGCTGGAATAGCCTAAAAGTTTATGCCTTCCCACCACTGCGTCTCCTTTCAAAGGTACTCCTAAAAGCCAGACAAGAATAACCACAGATGATCCTGATTGCTCCAGACTGGCCACACCAGCACTGGTACCCAATCTTAAAGAACTTAGCACAAGGCCCACCATGGATTTTACCTCAAATTCCACACCTTCTGACCCAACAAAACAATCAGATCCTGCACAGTCAGCTCAAAACCTTAAACCTGGCTGCATGGCAGATTCATTAGTCAAACAGACACCTCTCTCTAAAGCTGTTATGGATGTCATTTTGGAGGCCAGGAGGCCTAGCACCAGGAAATCTTATTCAGAAAAGTGGAAGAGATTCTGTGCCTGGAATCAGGCTCAAAGCCTGGACCCTCTTGTCCCAAACATTCCTCAGATACTACAATACTTAACTGAGATGCTGAAAAAAGGACTATCCTTCTCATCTATTAAGATCCACGCCTCTGCCATCTTGGCTCATTACAACACAGATCCTCCTATTTTCTCTCATCCATTGCTAAAGCAGTACCTCAGAGGGGCTAAAAACATAAGACCGCCCCAGAGAGCACCAACACCTACTTGGGACCTCAATTTTGTCTTGGAAAAACTCACTTTACCTCCTTTTGAGCCAGCCAATTCAGCAGAATTAAAATATGCATCATGGAAAACTGCTCTGCTTCTGGCAATAACCTCAGCATGAAGAGTCTCAGAACTACAGGCACTAATGGCAGTGGAGCCTTTCATTATTTTTCACCAAGACTGGGTTTCTTTAAGAACAAACCCTTCTTTTATGCCTAAGGTGGTATCCAGTGTGGCTCTTAACCAAACTATTCACTTGCCAACTTTTTATCCAAATCCCCAGAATAAAGGGGAGAGACTTCTACACTCCTTGGACATACACAGACAATTATGTTTCTACTTGGACAAAACAAAAGCTTTCAGAAAAACTGAACAATTGTTTGTATCATATGCTGCAGGATCACAGGGAAAGGCTATTTCAAAGCAGACCATTTCAAAGTGGATAGGACACTGTATCCGGTTCTGCTACACACAGCATGGGAAACCTGTACCTAGTAACATTAGACCACATTCCACCAGGGCAACTGCCACTTCTACTGCCTACCTTAGAGGAGTACCTACCAAAGACTTCTTGGAAGCTGCAACTTGGAGTTCAGTGCACACCTTTACCAAGCATTACCACTTGCCTCTTTATTCTAGATCCAGAGCTGGCTTTGCCACTGCAGTGCTGCAGGGCCTCATAGCCACACCAAATCCTCTATAGAACCAGCCACCCTGACTCAGCTTTGGGATTCAACCCAAGTGTAATGACTGCAGCAGTGAAACACGATGAACATAGTACAGTTTTGTACCTACCATAAATGTAAATGTTTGAGTGTCTTCACTGCTGCAGTCCTGGTTACCCACCTGCCATCCCCTCTTTCTTAGCTGGGACTTATCTATACCTTTCTACACTATACTACCTATGTGGTGTATTTGCTGGTTACTGAAAGTTTTGTTTTTACCTTATTGTATGTTTTATTAGCAATATGTATTGCCTACCTTTTTGGGGGCACTTGACATCTGGGGCAAGAAAAACTGAAGAAAATGGCATCAGCTGCATCTTATATACCCCTGGCACACTGACGTCAGGGAGGAAGTGACAGCAACCGACGCCAGACCAAGACTTTGGAACTCTGGCCAACTGCAGGACCGCCTGATGGCAGGATGACCCAAGTTTAATGACTGCAGCAGTGAAAACACTCAAACATCTACATTTATGGTAGATACAAAACTGCACTTTTACTGGCTCGAGGCTACCTCTTATCCCATAATGCCTAGCGATAGCTACCCAGATCTTGTTTGCCGCTCCAGCTGCGAGGGTGTCGTTTTTCTGCCTCAGGCTCGTATATTTAGCTTTTTGTGTAAACTTTCCTTCTAAATTTGAAATTTTTCTAGTATTTTTTTCTGTTTAGAATAGTTATACTTGTTGCTGTTATTTTTTCTTGTATCTCATCCTTGTGTTAGAACTCGTTTAAGTTAGAGAGTTCTCCCCATCCCTGCCCCTTCCCTAGGTTAGCCGTTTAACTTAGAGGCTCTTCTTTTTTCTCTTATTGTTTAAAAAAAAAAATTATTGTAGTTGCATAGTACTGGTGTGTTTGTCTAGGTTAGTACTGTTTTTTCTGTCAGTAGTCACTTCTTAATCCTCCTTTTTTTTAGTACAGCATGTCTAAGGAAGCTAAGGTTTCTGGTTTTAAGAAGTGTGACTCATGCTGTCAGAAAATGTCTCTGACAGATGGGCACACTAGTTGCGTCTACTGTTTAGGCGCTGTTCACTTGCAGGACTCTTGTTCTATTTGCCATGCTTTTAGTCCAAGATTCCTGCAGGAGCGTAAGAACAAACTAATTCTTAGGGATCTGTTAAAACCCCAGGATTCACTGGCAAAGAGTTCACAGCCAGTGAAATCCCCAAAATCCACTAAGCCGTCGGCTCCATCCTCCGAGCGGACTCCTGTGATGGATTTACCTTCTAAGTCGGTTCTGGCTGGCACCGACAAGACAACATCTCCGTCGGCTCCATGGGATATTTCGGAGCCATGGTGGAGTCACAAGAGGCTGAGGTCCCCTTCCTTAGAGTCGGTGCATTCAGCTCCTCGGTCTCCATTGCTTCAAAGTGAGCATAGCCACCGGTCCTCTCACTCCTCTCAGTCCTCTAGGCTGTCAGATCATGATGTGGAGAGAGTAGTCAGTAGGTTGTTAAAGTCGCAGGCACTAGCTAAATTATTGTCCAGCCCTCCTCAACAGGTATCGGCTACATTCACTTCACTTGATATTCCTCCTCTGACTCCAATGAGTTTGGAGCCGGAGTTCATAGGGGTTCGGGTAGTGGAACAGTTGGCTCCGATCACCATATCCTTTTCGGTTCTGACCTCGGCTCTGATTACCTTGATGCTTTCTTTGATCGAGGAATCTGGTCACCAGAGCTTCCTCATTGGCTCCGAGGGGGGGAGTGGCATCGGACCCTTGTCCAACCCTGTTCTCCCTCTCAGAGCTTCGGCGCAGGTGAGCTCGGCTCCAACATCAGCCTCGGAGCCGTCCCCCTTGGCACAGAGAAAGATTCCTGTTTCTTTGGAGCCGGAGCTTTCTCTTCCTTGAGATGGGGGTGCCTTTGAGGTCATGCAGAGCATGCTGTCCCCTGAGTCAGCTCCACTACCGGCTCCACCGACTCCGTCCCCTATAGTGTCTGTGCCAACCTCTGCTCCTCCTCCAGACCCCAAGCATAGGGAACCAATGGTTCAGGACACCCCATTGGGTGTTTCCTCTTCTTCTGAGGCCTCTCCTGATCTCTCGGAGTCCACTCAGAAGAAGAAGTGCAAGAGGAAGCACATTGACTCTCCGGAGTCTGTCACTTCTGATACGGACTTAGAGGATTCAGAAGGGTCCCCGAGATCCCCCTTGGAAGATGTTTCATTTGTGGACATCCTTGAAATGCTTAGGCAGAGGGGCAACTGGACTCCCCTAGCCCCTACCAAGGATGAGTCTGTATTCCTGGATGCCTTCAGTTCTCGACCTTCCACCTCCTGGGTTCATAGCCTTTCGATCCACTCATGTCTGTAGTGGCTCGAAAGGCTTGGTCAGCTCTGGATACAGTGCAACCAACTCAGAGGAGACCAAATAATTTCATTATAGCCCCCCCCAGGATAAGCAGTTTCTTTCTAAGGGTGTGCCCATTGATGCCATGGTGGTAGCAGCCGCCACCAAAAAAGAGATGGCAGAGACCTCTTCATCTGTTCATCCTCCCAACAAGGAGTCTAGGATGATGGACTGATACGGAAAATGAATGTTTGCTTCAGCGACCTTCTCCATGAGGTCCACACTTTACTCGCCTTCAGAGGGATCTCCTAAAAGAGCTAGGAGATACCCTTCAAGATCCTACAGCTGAGGGAGTTCAAGCCAGAGTAACTTCCCAGCTAGCGACTCTTAATTCCGTAGTCAACTCCTCTATGAGGCTCATTTCCTATGCTGCAGATGGAGCGAGTAGAGCCGCGGGCACTGCTGTGACCCTCAGGTGGCACGCTTGGATGCAGCTGTGTAATTTTGCGGAACCCTTTCAAGCATCCTTCACCAACACCCCCTTTGATGGCTCCTTTCTCTTTGGGCCACAGGTGAAAGACACTTTGACTAGGTGTGAACAAGAAGGCAAGACTCTCTCTGCCATGGGCGTCCATTTTTCCACTCCCTCAAGACCCTTCCCCAAGGGTCAGAAGAGTGGGAAGATGTGGTTCCGCAAATCTCAGGGAGCCTTGCCTGACACACATAGTGATTTTTCATCCAGAGGCAGAGTGGGAAACAACAATAATAGATGCCGCCCTCGTGGCAGAGGGGGTCTGCAGAACCAGGGCAACAGAAAATCCTTCTCTGACAAGCCCTTCCAGCATTCCTGAAGGGTTGCCCAGCTGCTCACCTCTGGAGGCAGTCGGGGGAAGACTTTCGCTGTACCCAAAAGCCTGGCAAAATTTAACAAGAAACAGATGGATACTGTCCATTATATCCGGAGGTTACAAAATTCCCTTCCATCAAACCTCCTTACAGTCAAAGAAGGCCCTTCCAGATGTTCCACCCAATCTGAGGGAGCAAGCAGTTATAGAAGTTTCAAAACTGCTAAGAAAAAGAGCCATCCAAGAGGTCCCCGCAGATCAGCTCGGATACGGAATTTACTCAAGGTTCTTTTTAGTACTAAAAAAGACAGGGGACTGGAGACCCATTCTGGATCTTAGCAGATTAAACAGATCTGTATGAAGAACAAAGTTTCGGATAGTCACGCTACAGTCCAGTCTACCCTTTCTGGGTCAGGACAATTGGATGTGCTCAATAGATCTTCAGGATGCGTACTACCATATCAAGATGGACAGACGTTCCAGGAGATTTCTTCGCTTTCGGGTGGGGGCCAGTCATTACCAGTTCAGAGCTCTGCCCTTTGGTCTCACCACAGCCCCCAGGGTGTTCAAATGTATGGCAGTGGTCACGGCTCACCTGCGACGTCAAGGATTCCAGGTGTTTCCATATCTAGATGACTGACTCCTCACTGCTACCACCAGGCATCAACTCCTACAAGCACGGGATTACACAATCACTTTTTGCACCCAGCTAGGTATTACCATAATTTTCGAAAAATCTGCCTTGTTGCCCTCTCAGTATATCACTTACATAGGACCAGAATTAAATACAAAGGAAATGTTCGCAAGATTACCACTGGAAACAGTGTCCACTATTCGTCAACAAGTGCAAGTTCTAATGCAGAGCAAGAAGATACAAGTCAAATATGTCCTTCAAACTCTAGGCTCCATGGCAGCTGCCATCCTCCTTCTTCCATTGGCATGCTTCTATATGAGGATTCTTCAGTGGCTTCTTTTCACACAGTGGTCTTTCCAAGAGCTACCCATGTCTCACATGATCATGATTACAGAAGCATGCAAAAGGCACCTTTCCTGGTGGATGGTCTCTCCACTAGTGACTCAGGACAGACCCTTCATTCAGCCCCCTCCACAGACGCTTCCCTGATAGGGTGGGGGGGCATTATCTGGGCAGGACAGACCAAGGCACTTGGCAACCTCACGAGTACCATCTGCACATAAATGTCCTAGAGATGAGAGCCGTGCTCCTAACGTTGCAAGCCCTTCAAGACTCTCTCCCTTCCGGGACCATTGTGATCCAAACAGACAATATGTCAGTAGTGTGGTACATCAACAAACAGGGCGGGACCAAATCCTACCCCTTGTGTCAAGAAGCACTCAGACTGTGGCAGTGGGCAATTTCCTCCCAATGTTTTCTAATTGCGATGCACATCCCTGGGAGATCCAAAATCATAGCAGACAGGCTCAGCAGAGCTATCCTCATGCCTCATGAGTGGTCTCTGAATCAGGAAGTTGCGGACCTGATCTTCCACAAATGGGGACAGCCTTGCTGCAATCTTTTTGCCACCCCATTCAACAGCAAATGCAGCAGCTACTTCTCCCTCCTTCCGCTTCCAGGTCACCTACCCAGGGACGCTTTAGTCCACGATTGGCCTCAGGAACTCCTTTATGCATTTCCTCCCTTTCCCCTTATACCAAGATTCATACAGAAAGCAAAGTCATTGGGTTGCAAAATGAACCTCATTGCCCCCTACTGGCCTCAACAGATTTGGTTTCCATTCCTACACCTCTATCTTCTCGATCAGCCCTGGACTCTGGACCCAATTCCAGACCTACTGGTTCATCAGTCAGGTGGGTTGCATCAGTCCCTTGAGAAACTCCAGCTCACAGCTTGGTTGCTCCACTTCCTACCCTAGCCAGGCTCCCTAGCATTTCCCCAACAGTCCGTGAGATTATTGTTTCCTCACATAAGTCCACCACCAGGACTATTTATGCTAGCAAATGGAAATGTTTTTCTTATTGGGCTGAGTCTAGGAATGTGGATCCCTTCTCAGCCCCAGTCCATGAGATCCTAGAGTTCCTAGCACAACTGTTTCACTCTGGAGTCGCTTCCGCTACCATTAGGGTGCAATTAGCAGCCATTTCTAATTTTCACATCGGGTTACAGAATTCAAGCATCATTCTCACAAGCTCTGTAAAGCCTTTTTGAGAGGGACATCTCTTCTTAGACCACCAGTGAGAGACCCCCTCCTCACTGGGACCTTAATCTAGTCTTAACGTCCTTAATTTTGCCTCCTTTTGAACCAGCGGCATCATGCTCCATCACATTTCTCTCTTGGAAAATACTCTTTCTGGTTGCTATTACTTCAGCCAGATGAGTCTCAGAACTACAGGCACTTGTGTGTCCATCCCCCTTATCTGGTTTTTCATAGCGATAGAGTTTCTCTGAGGACAAATCCTTCATTTCTTCCCAAAGTCTGCTCTGAACATAATTTAAATCAATCTATAGATCTCCCCATTTTCTTCCCCAATCATAGCAACAAGGCAGAGTACAAACTTCACCAACTGGACGTGCACAGGCAATTGCATTTTTACCTTCATAGAACTAAAGAAATAAGAAAATCAAACCAATTGTTTCTGTCTTACACCTTCAACAAACAAGGTCTCCCAGTTTCCAAAGTTACTTTATCCAGATGGCTATCCCATACTATTTCATTTATTTATCAGTTACGGGATAAGGAATTACCATCTGAACTGAAAGGTCATTCTACTAGGGCATTAGCCACCTCTGTAGCTTTCCAGTCTAGGTTGCCCATGGATTACATATGTGCAGCTGCTACGAGGGCAAAACCTCATACCTTTATTTCTCATTACAAGGTGGATATGGTCTCCTGGAGCAGAGCTGATTTTGGTTCCACTGTTCTGAAGAGTCTGTTCCACTGAGCCACCCAGGATTTTAGGTGCTAGGGATGCTGTCCCAAACAGCAAGAATGAAGGTGAGATATACAACTTAACATAAATAAGTTATGTACCTACCATAACGTTCCATGTTAGTTGTCTTCATCTCGCCTTCTTTCTTGCATCCCACCCTCCATCCCCCTGTCCTAGTGGATTGAGAGGAGTCCTTTTTCACTGGCTGAGTATTCTTTGTTTCCCTCTATTGATTTAGAGGATATGGGAGGTATACATCAACCAGTACTTTTGACTGGTTTATTCTCTTGTTATGACTGGGGTTAGCTATTTCAAATGAGATCTGGGTAGATATCGCTAGGCATTATGGGATAAGGGTTAGCATCGAGCCAGTAAACAGCTCTTGAGCTATTGAAGATGGCCGAGTTGGAGCCGAGGATCAGCTCCGGTCCCAACCAGCAAGAAAGAAGGTGAGATGAAGACAACTAACATGGAACATTATGGTAGGTACATAACTTCTTTTTTTAATACTAGATCACAGGATCATAAGAAGTTCCTAGGCTATTGGCTGTGAGATCCTTACAAGCATAGCCAAGAATTTAGCCCATGTTCTGACAAGTCAGCACCCAATGCCCCTGTCCAGCAGGAACACAGGTGGAATCTGAGGGGTGTATTTTCTGTTCCCCATCCAGTTAATCCAGTTTTCACTTAAAAAGAGTTAATGAGGTACTCTGCCTGATGCACAGAGGTAGTCTGTTTCACAGAAGACGAATCTCTGGGAAACAAGTCTGTCCTACCAACAAGTCCTGTTGAGACAAAAGTCTGTGGATACTCTGTTTCTGGAACCTGACAAAGAAGGAAGACCACTCAACTACTTCATCTTGCATTGCTCTAGTAAGTGACCAGTGAATAGTAATTCATTAGATCAGTCAGGAAAATACTGTGAGATTAGTTAAGTACTGTTTTCTGTATCTGTGTGAATCTGTTCATCTGTGTTATTTTAATATTTCATGTGTCCAAAACTCTGGTGTTTATTGTAAATAGATATTCTGTATTTTCATGCTCTTTTATTATTTATTATTGAATATATTTAAACTTTTCATTGTGGCTGGTCCTTTAGGGAATATTTTAACCTTTGAGAATACTCATATCGATTTGCTGACTCTGTGGCCACTCCTGAAAATCTTACTGCATTGGTCAAAACACTATCATTTGTAGAGAAATTGAAGAGAATGTGCAACAGGAAGATGCTGCCCTAGTGGGACTAACCTGGTCAGCAAAGCATAATTAAAAAATATCAATTATCTTCTTTTTGAGAAAAATGGATCTCTATGTAGCAAGCAGGGCATCACTGCACAGGAAGGGGATACCCAGTGCTGTACATGGATATAAGGGAACCCATGGTGGACATCCTAAACCACTCTAACAGAGTCCACCAGTAACAGGGGAAGTCACTAGTTTAGGTAACATTTGTATTAGTATTAATTTCACTCAGTATAATTGGGTACCCTTGTAAGAGCCTTAGAGTAGCTGGCTTTGGAGTGTCTGGTGACGGTAATTACCTTATAGTCTGGGCAGAAGGGGGCATAGATAATAAATCTGTGCCAGCCTTTCCCAGGTGTGTGTGAATCAAATCTCAAAGAGTGTGTGTGTGTGTCAGCTGCTTGGAGCAGGGACACGAAGCACTGGTTTCACAGAGAGGGTGTTGGAGGACTTGGCTTGGACTCTCAGCTGAGGACTCAACTCTATAGCTGTGCCAGTGGGGAGTCTCAGTGGAGACCTGGAGGAGACAGAGAGAGAAATACAGCCCCCAGACTGTGTGTTCCCTGTGTGCTCTTAAGGGAAATTGTGCTTGATCCAGATAGCTGCATCTGGAAATACTGTGTGTATCTATTTTTTTTCCAACTGAACATCCCTCTCTAGTGTCAGTGGTGAGGATTAAGGATCCTTGATTACTAGCCCAGACAGGGGACATCACATATTGGGGAGCAGTGGTGTGGATATTAATTGAACTTCTGTAGCCCGTAGGTAGTTGTCACTGAAGGTGTATGTATTGTCAGCAGCCACAAGGTAAACATTCAGAGTTTCATTTCACAACAGTTTTATTTATTTATTTATTTGTTTGTTTGTTTATTTTTTTGTTAGGTTAGTCAGGGAAAGGAGGCCAAGATGTCAGCAGAGAATAATGGCAAGCTGACAAAGAATCAGTTGGCCAAGGTATGTGAAGCCAAAGGTCTGGTGCATGCCAACCTGAGTAAAGAGAAAATGATTTAAACCTTAGTCGCAGCTCAGACCAGCAACCAGGAGGATAACCAGTCTGGTGATGGGAATTTGCAGTCCTCAGGAGCAGGTCAGTTCACCTTTTCCTAAGAAGACTTAAAAACCCATCTGGAGTTAGAGATTTGAACTGGAGGTCAAACATTTGGAATTAGAATCAGCAGAGAGACTGCAGCATTTGGGAGATGAAGAAAATAAGAAGCAGCATCAACTCAAGAGGAAGATGCTCTTTGCCAGGGTCATGGAGGTAATGGGGAAGGGAATAACCAAACCCAAAAGCAATAAAGGTCAATACGTTTCTTCCGCAATTTACAAAGGGTGATAATTTTGATAGTTTTATTCATATATTTGAAAGAGTCTGTAAACAGTGTAATGTTGACCAAAGGCTTTGGGTGCAGTTCTTGACCCCCCCTACATCATGGCAAAGCTGTAACTGCTGTTTATAAATTGTCTGATATTAATTGTTTAAATTATGATAGAGTAAAGCGTTGTTTACTAGAATGCTTTAAGTTAACACTCGAAGCTTACAGAAAAAAGTTTTGTGAGCATAGATGCAAGGCAAATGAAAGTCAGTGTGATTATATTGCTGAGTTAAGCACTTATTTTCATAGGTGGGTGAGTGGGTGTTAGGTCACCACTTTTGAAGGGCTGGCAGATCTTTTGGTAAAGGAACAAGCCCTTAGCACTTTCTCTGAGTGTATGAGAATCTGGTTGGCTGGCTAGGAGTGTAACTCTGCAGATGAGCTGGGAAAAAATGGGATCTCTGCTTAGCAAGCAGGGAATCACTGCACAGGAAGGGGATACCCAATGCTGCACATGGATATAAGGGAACCCATGGTGGGCAGCCTAAACAACCCCAACAGAGTCCACCAGTAACAGGGTAAGCCACTAGTTCAGGTACATGGCCAGGATCAAGGGTTAAATGGTTTCATTGTAACCAGTGGGGCCATGTATCATATAGATTTCCATGGAATCAAGGTGGGGAGCAAGAGGTGGGGGAGCCAGCAAGTGAGAATAACAGTATGCCAGCGGTAAGTTGTCTGGAGAAAACAGGGATACCAAACTACCACCAGAGTTTATATCCAATTTTAGTGGATGGAAAACAGGACGCTGCTGCCCTCAGAATGTAGGATCACAGAGTAAAAATCTTTCACATCTACAGTGACTAAAAATTCCTGTTCAAAAAAATTCTAGCTGGTTCATCTTCTCTAAAAAAATCCCAGCTGTCTTTACACACTTGCTTTTCTTCCTCTAACAGGTATTTCAGGGTTTGGTCCAGGAATTTAGCACAGGCACTAGTAAGGGACCCTCTGCCATCCACTATGGGTCTCAAAGGTATATTAGTGACAGATTTATGTATTTTAGGTATCCTTAAAAATTAAAAAAAAGGAAAGGGCATAGCCATATAATGCAGGTCCTGATGAAGTTCTTCTGAATGAAAGCACTTAACCAATAAAGTCCTTTGGTTTGGAAGTAGTTTGTTGGCTTTTTTTTGGTTCCTGGTTTGTTTTGTGGTCATGTGGATGATAATACAAAGAATACAAATACAAGTGCCCTGGCAAAGCACATCTTAGTTTACCCTGAACACTCCTTCAAATTTGTCATTTTAGAAAAAGTAGATGCTGGGAAAGGGGGGGGGGGCTTGCCAAATATAGCTAAAATAAGAGAATTGTACTGGCAGTTATTTTTCAATGCTTTTAAACCCCCAGGACTTAATGATAACTGTAATATAACTTGTTTGTTGAGAATGAAAGCCCTTTAAAGGTGATTGTAGTATAGTGGTTGTTACACCTGTCTTGTATGTAGAATGTTCTGGGTTCTGTTCCTAGTAGAGGTGATATGGATTTTTTGTGTTTTTGATGTTTGCTTTTTAAGTTTTATTATGTATCCTTGCAATATCTTGTTTAACATATTAGGATGGGGTAGGAAATGAATGAATTCATTTATAAATAGGCTTTTTTCAATTTTTCATCTATGGTTTATTAGTAATAATATATTTTATATAGGTGTCTGTCTAATTTTTAAATATTTTATTTATAAATTATTTATTGTTGCATACATACTTGCTTTTTAAGTAATTAAAAGTTAATTTTATGTTTGTTAGATTTTGGGAGCTAAAGTTATAATATGTATTTTTTACACTGTCTCTCTAAATCTGGAGAAGAGGAAACATTGTGGCTTCAACAGAGGTTATTTAAGGGTTAAGTTGGGTGTAGTCTGTTTTAGATTTATCTGAGGAAGTTCTGGAAGGTACCAGAATGTAAGAGTTAGTATCTCACTTTATTTAATGATACTTTTTTATTGTTTTTAAGTGTGAGTTTGTTAATAAACCTTCTAAAGGAGCTTTTATCTGTGCTGGACTTGCTGCTGCTTTTTCTCCTGGTCGTTCACATTTTGTTGGATTACTTGTTTGCCTTTTGTGCCTCTGGCTGGTTTGGGAGCCCAGAAAAAAATGAAAAATGTCAATGCTTTGCAAAAGAATAAATAAATAAATAAATAAAAATTAAAAAACTGTCATAACAGTTTTCATGTTTACAGCCCCAAAATATGTCTATAGAATGAAAACTAATAGAAAACACACACACAAAAAAACCCCAGAAAACGGTGGATGAAGTAAGCTAGTAATGTATAAAAATGTGCAGGTGTCTGCATGAGTTTGCATGAATGTCCGCTAGTTTGATAAATGGAGGAATTATACCAATACTACATGGTAATAGTGGCATGAAAAAATGTGTTTTGAATTTACCATTTAAATCTCTGGTGTGATGAAATACATCTAATCAAAGCAGAATTAAGGTTAAAGCAACCAAACATATGTACATTTATACACATTCTATACATTATTATTATTATTTAGTATATTTTTAGTACTAAAAATATTTCCCCAAAAAATTCCCTAAAAAACCTTTACGGATTGTGTGACAGCTTACGTAAATTCAATGCACTCTTAATAGAGCAATAATAGTTAAGCACTGGTTTTCTGTATGCATTTAATTTCAACTGCCAGCACAATTCCTTTTTCTCAAAAACACCATTGACGTCTCCTTCAAGCTCATCCATCTCCACACAGTCCAAAATTATATATTTAAAACCAGGATGTCTGGGGTATTCTAACAAGTGTTTGGATAAGGCATTCCTCTGGCATTTATGTCTGATGTCAGAAAGATGACCTGAAATCCTACTTTGCAGTTTATTCATAGTCTTACCCACATAAAATGCAGGGCAGTCATTGCACATGGCTTTATATACTTTTTCAGTGTTACAGTTACCACCTGCTGAAGATTTCTCCATATTTTTAAGATACGGGAACTCATATGAGTCACACTCCATTAAGTATTCACAGAAAGTGCAGTTAGGTGGCCCACAGATTTTAGTGCTCATGTCATCCTGGTGTTCCTTATTTTTCTTTTCCACATAGCTATGTGTGCTTCAGCTCTTTTTATATGTGGAAGTAGGGTGATCTCCTAATAACTCTTACAAGCTGCTGATTGTCAATGAGGATGGCCCAGTTTTTCTTAATAATGGCTTTAATTGTTTTGAAATCCCAGATGTAAGTTAGAATGCAGCTGTCCTTACTTTTCTTTTCTTTTGGGTTAGAGTGCCGTCTTGCGTACTTCTGTCAAAATGCCTATTCCAGATAGGATCGTTGTTAGTTTTTGAATCTCTAATGGGATCCAGGATCATATGTAACATGTTTGATTCATATCCTCTGATTAAGAAATCATTTTCAAGATCATTCAGATTTTTTTAGAAAAGGGGCCAAATCTGTGGTAATGCGTGCTAATTTGTAGCCTTGAGATTTTATTACATTGTGCTTAGTTTTTACTGGATGCATATTGTCTCTGTGAAGTAAGTTCACTCTTATTGTTTTTTTGTATAAGTTACTAATTAATTTTCCTTTATCTTTATGAATTCTGTCATATCAAGGAACTGCACTGATTCAAGCTAAAGGAGGTGGTAAATTTCGGGAAAGAGATGGAGTTATTGATGTAATGGATAAACTCAGTGAGTTTAGATTTCTTACCTTGCCAGACTATGAATACATCATCAGTAAAGCAAAGGTAGCTGGTCATAAACCTCCATTATTCACTTTGTATTACAAATTCCTTCTCCAACTTGCCTAAGGCTACATTGGCCAGACTAGGGGCCATAGCTGTACCCATGGCTATCTTCCTCATCTGTTTGTAAGCCAGGCCATTGAAACTGAAAACCTGTAACTCAACACCAAGTTTATTATCTTTCTCAAGCATTCAATTTGCCTTTGTGTAACATTGTTATTTCTGCTATAAGCCTCTGTAGCTGCTTCAATACAGTACATGTGTGGTAATACAGTGTAAAGGGCTTCATCGTCAGTAGTTACCAAAATGCTCTGTTCATTCACATGCACTTCTTTTATTTTTCTTAAAAAACAAGTGAATCTAAAATAAAAGATGAGTTATTTTCAGGAAGAGGCTGAAGAATAAAATCTAAGTTTATGGCAGTGGACTCTGATATGGAACCTCCACTTGCAATAACAGGTCTGTAAGGTAGGTCTTCTCTATTCTTATGGGGTTAAGGAATGCCAAAAAAAAAGGTAATTTAGGGTGAGGAGTGTTCAAATACTCAAACAAGTTTTCACTAATAAGTTCTTCATTAAGCAGTGTGGTTAACTTATCTTTCCTTCTCATTTTCCATATCCTGAATCAAATGTATTAATCTAAGTTGCATGGCCTTATAGTATGCCTCCAAATCTGGAAGTCTCAAACCAAATTGTTCCTTCATCAATATGAGTTTTTCCCCATTACAGTCTTTCTCTTTTGTTATCCCAAATAAACTCCTTAATTTCCATTTTCATATTCTTCCATAAGTGATCTCTTGGTTGATACATATACACCTGGCATGCATCAAGAACCAGCAGGCATAAAAGCACCTTAGGCATGTATATCTTATTATTGATGTCCATAAATAACAATTTCTATAGTTTTATCTTATGTTTATTTTCAGAAATTTCTTTCTGCATTTCCTTAGCTGTTTGCTCAACATCCCATTTCAACCTAATTCCTAAATATTTCATCTTGTTATGACCTCAAAAAAGTCATGTGTTGGGGCATAGTTCATTTCTATGGCCTTTGCTTTAACTTTATTTACTGACTATTTTGCTATGCTATTAAAATATTTCAATTTATCAAATATTTTTATATCATGTTCTAGATTGGTAATATATGATATCATTATCATCACCATCATCAACCATGTTTTTTCCATTTTTCTGCATGTAGTTGAGGTGGCATGCTAACTGTTGCCCCCTGTCTAGATTCAGTGCCACTCTCCTACCTTGGCATTCAAATCTATTTGCATTAATATATTATTGTCCAATGCATCCTTTTGAATCATAAGGGTTATATTTTCATTTTCAGCCCAAAATGTAGGATGTTATGTCTACCACCCTTTGAAGTCTCAAAGATTACAAAGATTTTCAGAATTATCTCCATCAATACCTATGAGAAAGGTCCAAATGCTTCTTGATTTCAAACACTGGAGTCAGTTGAATTATATCTCCATTTCTATCTCTTCCCCATTCCAAGATCAAGTTGAATGTATGACATATATAAAATAGTAAGTGCTTATTTGAATTAACTAACACCACTGTCCATAGAGAACACTCAGTATGTCTTCATATGTTCTTCATTCTCAGTGGTGCAGTAGCCTATGGGTTGTATCATGCCAAGGATACAACACCCAACCAGTTTCCCAAAGCTCTAACTCCCCCACTACCACCCCCAAACCCACAGACAGTTACTCTGGCTCCCTACAGGCTAATCCATTTTGGACAGTAGTATATAAACAGCCAGAGTGACTAAAAACTGTAGTGCTTTTTTGCCATCTCATGCAGATGCATCTGAGACTTCTTCAGTGCAGCAGTTGGTCAAGGCTTACCCATTCTACATTTATAAATTATATTTTCAATATTTACCAGCATTCTGCTGTTTTTTTTTTTTTTGTGGTAAATGGCGGCATGTGACTTTACGAATACCAGCTTTTAAGGCACATTAGTAGAAGTTCCTTGATTACTGTTACTATCTCTGTAGGGATTGCTTCCCAAGATTTGGCTGTCATTTATTGCTGTATATTTAAGTATATTTCTTATTTTTATAGTGTTTTTGGACAGTCAGAAAGTATATTTTAAGGAGTATAATGGAATTATATGTGCATGCTTCTGCTTACACTTGGTTTATTTAGGCTTTATGCTTTTTTTATAGAGCAGTTTATTTATTTAATTCTGTCCATCTTTTGAAAGAGAATTCTTGTGCACTACTTGTGTTACTTTGCTGTGAGGTAAATTTGATTGGACTGGAAGAGGTGTGTGCTGTTTATACTTACTAGTGACAGCTTACCTTCCCACAGACTCCTTCAGGCATCCCTTACCAACAAACAGGTTTGCTCCATGGCTACAGTATGGATACCTATCCTGAGCCTATTGGTCCTTCTCCTAATGTACCTGAAAAGAAAAAAACAATTACAACACGGGTCTGTGCCTCCTATGCAGGCTATTATTATGCCTTAGCTGATGGTGGGTGACTCTGCAGTGGCCACTCAAACCACTTGCATACTTCCTTGAATCCTTGTGGTGTAGCCTTGCTGGCCATTCTGAACTGGGGGTCAGAAATGTCCTCTGTGACTCTTCCAGTGCCCGGCTTAGGCATGGGGGAAACTTCAGTTTTGGTAGTAGAGATACTTCAAAAATATCTTCTTGAGGTGTCCAGGGAAAGAGAACTTTTGTTTGGGATGATATGCTGTCCTCTACCCATTTACTCCTTGGAGATGTACCTACAGAAAAAAAAGGAACGTTAATCATACTGAAAATAAAGAAATGGTCCCTGTCTGGGAAAATGATATTATCACCCTAGCCAGGAGTTTATTACAGACCATCAACACTGGGTGTTATATGCTTTCTTCTAATAATGATGCTCCTCTTTCTGGGGAAGAGGATGGATTTTTTAACAAATCAGATGCTGACAGAGACTGGGTTTACTCACTCCAGGATTTTATGGGCCAAGACACTGATTTTGTGGATAGTGAGCTCAAAGTGGTAGCACTGAAAGCTTTCTCCTTTTCTGAGATTATTTTTAGACTGAAAGATATATTTGCTTGGGAACAGGCAGATGTTCCCACAGATGTGGGTAGTTCAGATATGATTTACTTGAACGAGAAATCCCTATTACTTAAAAAACATTCTTCCTATTCAGCCTATGACACATTAAAAGCTGCTTGTAATGCTCCTGATTCTCTCCCATCAGTTCCTACAAAAACAAAGAACTTGTATAGAATTTCATACTTAAATAAATTTCTCTATTCCCATCTTACAGCCAATCCTGCTACCATCACTCCTATGGCTGAAGAAGCAAAAAAGCACCTTGCCTCCTCCAACCCAGTTTATGAGGATAAGGAGGGGGAGTTTGTTGGGAAAACAGGGTAAGAGACTTTTTTCTTCTGACACATTAGCTTTCAAAATTCTGAACTGTTAGGGCTTTATGAGGAAGTTCATTTTGAAGTGTGCTAAAAGCTTGCAAGAATGATTTTCTTCCCTGACTGCTGAATGTAGGTCTCATATAAATCAGATTCTGTTTAATTTGTCTCAGGTTTCTAAATATCCCTTTAAGAGTGCCTATAATTGTGCTGATACTGATTCTGGGGCATCTGTTTCAGCTACTGTTTTGAAGAGATTTGTTTAGGTACATAACCAAAACTTTTCAGATGACTTAAAGTCAGAAATTTTGAGTTGTCCTCTGGACTCAGAAGTTTTGTTTGGGCCTACTACTACTCAGGTACTCAAACAATGGGATGATGAGGTAGATTAATGCAGAGAGTTTCTAGGACTGTTCATGTCCCCAAATTTTTCCATTTAAAAACATCTACCCCTTTCAAAAGACAGAATAAGTAGAGAACTCAGCCTAATAACAAGAAGAAAACAAGAAAAAAAAACAGGAGGGTAACAAATCTAAACCCCAACAAACAAGGGACATTTACCAAAAAAGGGTCAAGCACCAGCTTCAGAATGACTGTGCTAGAGATGTGTTCACGTTTCCCCCTCCTCCTACTCCTATTTCTCTTTCACTTTCAAATAATCTGTCCCTCAGTGCTCTGGCTTGGTGTCATATAATTTTAGACAGATGAGTTTTAAAGATGATTCAGGAGGATTACATCTGGCAGTAGATATATTCTCCTCCTCCTTTCAGGGGGATTCACCCTCACCCTCCAGGCCAATAATAGTTGTTTTCTCAGGTGCTCCTACATGTTAGAAGCATGTGTTATAGGGCATATTCCTACAGAGCACGTAGGAAGATGCTTTTATTCCAGAATGTTTCTGGTCCCAGAAAAGGAGCACTTGTAGAGACCAGCTTTGGATTTCTCCTTCCTTAATCTGTATGTGAAAGTTCCATAATTCAAATGCTGACACTCCAGTCAGTGTTAACCCTTTTCCTACAACACCATGTTATGGTAACCTCAGAAATCAAGGATGCTTACAATCACCTTCCAATAGTATACAAATTCAGGAGATTCCTAAGATTTTGTGTTTCTGAGTCACAGTATAAATTCTCTGCATTACTCTTTGGGTTATCTGCTGCACCAGGAGTGTTTACAAAGTGCCCATCTCTTATGGTGGTTCACTTCAGGCTGCAAGGTATCCACATTTTTCTGACTTGCTTATTTGTGCAGAGTCTTTGCCCAGATACCAGAAGTCCTTAAAACAGGTTTCATTTTTCCTAACCCATCTTAGGTTTCCGATAAACATTCAGAAATCCTTCTTGAATCTGTCACACAGTATTGCATTTTAGAGTATTTTTATATTAAGACAAAGTGGAAATTTATTAGAAAGTATTCTCTCTGATTCAGGCTTTAGCCTGTGAATTCCTCAGAATTCTAGGCCGTATGTCTTCTATAATTCAAATTATATCAGTTGTCATGCTGCAGATGAGAAAGATTTAGTGGTTCATAAAAAACATGTGGACCCATGGTGGAGAGATAAGATGGCTCTCAGTTCAGGACTCCCTTTCTCTGTCTCTGTCTGTCTGTCTATCTATCTATCTATCTATCTATCTATCTATCTGAAAGCAGTCGGTCTTGATAAACTCCCCAGATTTTGCTTGGGATACAATTTCTGTGAGAGTAAAAGTGCACTCTTGGTTGGACAAACTCCTCGGATTTCGCTTGGGATATAATTTATATGGGAGTAGAAGTGCACTCTCGGTGGGACAAAAGCACATAAATGTCAAAGAAGTGCTGGCTGTAGTTCAAATTGTAAAAGTCTTACAGCATTGTTGGCAACCAAGACCTCTTCTGGTGATTACAGACAATACCACAGTGATGTGGTACTTAAGCAAGCAATGGGGTACCAAGTCATACCAGCTGATGCCACTTAGCAGTACTGGCTTTGGAGTTTGCTGTTCAGCACTTCCTAACTGTTCAGGCCTCTTAAATACCATCACAGCAAAACATAGTTCTATATTAGAACACTGGACATTCACAATTTCGAGTGTTCTAATATAAACCTAAACTCTTACACCTAACCCTACACTAAACTCTACATACACCAGTAACTATCCACTTACCTTAACCCAAACCCTAACCCTAAGGTCCGTCACTATCACACAGGCACCTCACCTGCGCCGTAACCCTAACTCACCTACCCCACCCTAACCCTCACGTCCACACAATCGCACACTTACCTGAACCGCACCCTAACCCTAACTCACCTAACCCACCTAACCCTCACATCCACACAATCGCACACTTACCTGAACCCGACCCGTAACTTTCCTCCACAGCGCTGAAAATACTGAAGCAACAGAAATGGACAACTGAATTCTTTCCCTAGGAAAAAAATGTGGTTTTCTGTTTCTTCGATATTTTCAGCATTAGCTGAAAATGGGTCGATATTAGGACACTCGAAATTTTGAACATTCAGTGTTCTAATATAGACCCCAAAACATAGTGGCAGACAAACTCAGCAGATACTGGACAGAACCTCATGAGTAGACACTCAGACTAGAGGTTTTCCAGGAATTGATCCAAATGTGGGGAACACCTGAAGTAGATGTGTTTGCCTCCTTTCAAAACAGGCAACTAGACAAATTCTGTTCCAGGAATCCTTGCAGACAAGCTTGGAGAACAGATGCTGTCTCATTCTCCTGGTTAGGGATGTTCCTATTTGCTCTTCAGCCATTTCCACCAACTTCCATGGTACTTATGAAAATTCAGAAAGATTTTACATAAATCATTTTGATGACTCCCTTTTGGTTCAGGCAAAATTGGTTCTTCCTACTTATGGAACTGATCAAGGGCAATTACCACAAACTTCCTCATAGACTGGATGTACTCACACAGGACAAGGGGAGTTTGATAGTCCCTGAGATCAGCCAAATGCAACTGACTGCCTGGATGATTTAATTTTGATACCTTTTATGCTTCTAAAAAGTCACATGTTGGCAAATGGAAAAGATTTTCTAGTTTGTGCCTAGCCGATTACCTGGATCCCATTAGGGAGTTTGCAGCCCTGGTGCTTAAATATTTGTGAGTTACTATCATCTGACCTTTCATATGTTTCTATCAAAGTGAATTTAGAAGCCAATTCAACTTGTTTGCCCGTGGATCCCCTCTTTCTTCTCTGTTTATGGTCAATTTATGAAAAGGTTGTTACATATGAGACCCCCTCACAAACAAATACCTCCATCCTGGAATCTCAGTTTTGTTCTAGAGAAGCTGACTTTGTCACCATTTGAATCTGAATATTTGGCTGAGTTGAGGTTCATTAATTGGAAAACTGTTTACTTGTTTCTCTGACATCTGCAAGGTGAGTATCATAGTTGTAAGCTCTCATGGTAGGGGAACCCAATCTGGTTTTCCATGGAGATAGATTATCTCTGCAGACTACCCCCCCCCCCCAATTCAAGCCTAAGATTGTCAAAGAATTCACTGAGAATCAAGCCATCAATCTTCCATTTTTTTTTATCTAGAACCAGAAAACAAAGGAGAACAGTTACTTCATTCCCTGGATGTGCACAGACAACTCCAAGTCCTTCAGGAAAGCTGACTGGCTTTTTATTTCCTATACAGGGACTAAGAAAAGTCAACCTGTGTATAAACAGACTATCTGCAGAAGACTGTTCCCGGCTATTATTTTTTATTGCTACCTCTATGGCGAGACCATTCAAGGCAGGGTTAGGGCCCATTGTCCCTGGGCCTTGGCTTCTTCCATGGTATACTGAAAGTGGGTGGACTTTAGAAGCATTCTAGAAGCAGCTACTTGGTCCTCCATCCTTACAGTTAGAAAACACTACAAGCTGGATTTCTTTTCCAGGTCCAGAGGTGACTTTGATAGGACCCTTCTCCAGGAGATTCTGGACCCTTATCCTTCCTCCTCCCAGGTTGGATAATCTATGGTAGTCTACCCATGGGCTACTGCAGCAGTGATCAATATGATGAAAATAGTACAACTGTGTAAGCTGCACTTACCGTAACAGTAGATGTTCATATCCCTCGTTGCTGCAGTAGATGCACCCATCCACCATCCCCCTTGCTGTTCATAAATGTTGTGTGTTACAACTTTTGTTGTTGAGATTGTTGTTTGCTGTGGTTAGTGTTTTAATGGTTACAATAATTGTGGTTGTTCCAGGATGAGCTCAGCTTTTTTCTCTTTTGGGGCAAGAAAGTCTTGAAGATTTTAGTCACTCTGGCTGCTTTTATACTTGTGTCCAAAATAGATTAGTTTATAGGAAGCCTAAGTGACTGTGTGGGAGGGGGTTAGAACTTGGGAAGCTGGCTGGATACTATATCCTTGGCAGGATACAACCCATAGGCTACTGCAGCAGTAAAGAATTCAGACATCTACATTTATAGGTTAGTGCAACTTACAAACTTACCCAACTGTATTTCCTGTAAGCCTTGTTCATTTCAGCCTTTGAACATTGAGGCAATGAGTTAAAAATACTGAAAACATAATGGCTGGCTTGATTGCTGTCTATCAATATTTGTAATTAAGTACTGAAAAACATTTTGTAGAAACAGCTGTACATGTATATAAATGGGGGGGGGGGGGGGATGAATGCACTAGCTCACTGTGTACTGCGTATTGGCAGAGTACAAAAGTGAAGCCATATAGGGACAGCTGTGCTTGTGTGTGTGTTTTAGTTATGTGAGCTGAGAACTAGCTACATGATTCGGCTCATTTACATGCTAATCTTACTTCACTAAACCACACACACACACACACACACACACACACACACACACACACACACACACACACACACACACACACACACACACACACACACACACACACACACACAGCTGTTCCTATAATGGGCCTTTATTTATAGCAAAATATGTGGAATAATCAAATTAAAATGTTTTGTCAATTTTTTGCAGTGGCTTCTAAGTTTATACCTATTGTTTGAGAGCTTGTATAGCTAGTGTTCTCATGCATGTTTATTTTATCTTGAAATTTGCCGTTAAATGTGATTGTTTAAAAAAGAAGCTGCATTATTTATGGCATCCTGGCATCATAAGACATTACTTTTTTCAGTCCTCCTGACTATCGTTAAGTATTATATCAGTAGTTTAAACCGTTATGAGACTCACACTTTTCAAAGAATGCAAGGCTGAGTGGAACAAAATGCTGCTCCTTAAAAGTAAAACATTACTGAAACAAATTTATTTGCTATAGCAAGTGAGCTATGAGAACAAACATTTGATTACATTCCCTGTTCAGCTGTTAAGTCTGTTATGTCTTGTTTATGTGTTTGCGGATTCTATTTTAACTTACACCTTGGTAAAATAACATATGATGTATGTAATAAATACTGTTTCCAAATTATCATGTTATATAAAATTATGACATACGGGCAATAGTTACACAGAAAAGGGAAAAAATGCAGACATTATTTACAGTAGTGATTTATGATATCAGAACAGTCAGTCAGAAATGGAATTTAACAGAATGTTAGACTGAAGAAAACTGTAAAAAATGTAGGAGTAAGTAGATATTAAAAGAGAACATGGATCACTTTTATCATTTCTGTTTGCAAACAGTGTGACAATGAAATGTTGCCTTTATAATACTGCTAAAAATACATCCTGAATTGAAATTTAAAAGAAGAAAGCAAAAGTATATTGAGTGTAAATGTGCACGTGTGTGTGTGTGTGTGTGTGTGTGTGTGTGTGTGTGTGTGTGTGTGTGTGTGTGTGTGTGTACCTATCTGTGCCTATATTTTAACAGTTTGTTGTTTAACCTAAGATCAAACAGCCTAACAGTAACTGATTGTGCACAGCTTTGTACAATGTTTACTTTCACAATCTGCAGACAGACCTCGAGTGCTGGGTAAACAGTTTTGGATTAAAACATGGCATACTACTTTGTGGCAAAGTTGTGGATGTGTTAACAGCTGCAAAATAAAGATGTTTTTGTGCAAGAAACTTGGCTACAGCTTCAGAATTTGTTTTGGGGGAAAAGCAAGCTTTGAAATAATGCTTTTTCTATTTCCAAAACAAACTGTCTTTGTCTCTGACATCATAAGCTGTAAGAATGTGGTAAATACATTTAAAATAGTGGTACAATCAAGGACAAGAGGCTTGCAGATGCTAAGACATATGTAATTGTTAACATGGGCCGTCCACACTGAATTGCTTATCGTACTTACTTCATTAGTCATTACAGCTGCTGGCACTCTTTATAGTGAAACCAGTTTCTGTTCTCACAGCAAGCAGAAATGGAAGCATGTTTATATCTGTGGAATTATATTTTATACAAAAACATGGACTTTTTTCTTTTATAAAGTAATTCCTGTTTGATACAAATACTTTTCAAGAACAGCCTGCTAGTACAGAAATATGAGATGCTCAGAGTCATATAATAAAGAGATAGAGACTAAGGGGATTATACTCAGACTACAGGAGCAGAGTGTTCAGCACATTGTGACCTTAACCCTCTGTGCTAAATTGATAGACACTAGCTTTTCTTACTGGTGAAGGCCAATGAACTTTTTTTTTGTTTGTTTTTTGCAGGGGTGTATTTTCCCCTTTGCATCCATTGACCATTAAGCCACTGCCATTCATTCTCTTTAATGTGGTTGATAACACTGCCTTGGCATGGCCATCATCTAGGCAGCCATCATTTGCTTTGCTGTTTTGAATCCTAGAGCTTCACAGTGTATGCCAGTGAGATTTCAAGGAGTGGTTGTGCAGTAGGACAGTTCAAGACCTTGAGTTGGCATCCACTTTCTTGAGTGATACTGGCCCCATAGAACATATATATATATATATATGTATATATACATATATGTATATATATATATATGTATATATATATATATATATATATATATATATATATATATATATATATATACACATATAAACCTAAAATTGCGGAACCAAAACTGCCAAACGTGCAGTTGAACGAAACTTCACTACATTGAAGCTGACTTCTCCGAACACAGATCACCACTTCTGGAGTGGTATTGCAGAACAGCTGCAGTTTTTGTCTTTATTTGTTTAAACCATTACCAGGAATGTTTCTGGTATAGCAGTTGGATCTTGTTGGTATAGATCGCTGTACAGTGGGGATAAGTAGATTTACCCTATTCCCACTGTAGTGCAATCTTGGAGTTGGTATATATAATATGCAAGGGGTGTGGGGGTGGGGGCGCAGGGGGCTTGCCGTCCTACAAAAATGTGTTTTGTTTCCTTTTGTTTTTTTTTGTTTTGTTTCGGAGACGTGAGGTCCAATGTACTGAAGTTTCTTTTAAGCGTACTTTCATCAGTTCGGTTTCCGCAATTAGAGATATATATATAGGTTCATAGGTAGGTACTAGGCTATCTGCCCTAGGGCCCATACAAGTCTAGCCAAAAAATGTACCCTGGCTTTCGCCACCCAAGAAAATTATTTTCCTGTGCCCCTGTCGAGCAGAGCCACAGAAGTGATCCCCGGGGTGAATTTCCCATTTCCCATCCAATCATCAAGATTTTTCTTGAAGAGTGCTAATGAGGAGCTCTGTTTGACATAGATAGGTAATCTGTTCCAGAGTATGGGGAAGTCACTGGGACAGGAATCTATCCCTCCAGCATGTTCTGTTTATTGTGGTGACAGGGTTAAGGTCCCTAGAGCGTGTAGCTTGGAGGGACTGGGATTTCTTTAAGTGGAGCATGTCCAACAGCTCTGGGTTTGACATAGCTTT